>NW_004524721.1:4305010-4338149 GCF_000260255.1 Octodon degus
TTTCTTTCTTTCTTTCTTTCTTTCTTTCTTTCTTTCTTTCTCTCTCTCTCTCTCTCTCTCTCTCTCTCTCTCTCTCTCTCTCTCTCTCTCTCTTTTTTGTGGAACTGGGGATTGAACTCAGGCCCTTGCACTTGCCAGGGAAGCGCTTATTCTACTAATCCATCTGCCCAGCCCCAAACAAACTTTTTCTTCTCTGTGTTCAGATTTTCTCAAATTTATTTTTTATTTTGTATGTTTGTAGTACATAATGACCACAATCCTCATGGGAAGTTGGTACCGGCACATGACACATGTCAATTTATTATTCTCTCCCTTAATCTCACGATGGCCTATCTATTTGCAAAAGATCAATCTGTCCCCCGACCCTTTTTGTGTGCATGGTCTCACTATGTTGAACTAGTAGTGATCCTCCTGTTTTCAGCCTCCCCAGAGCTGGGATTACCATGCCCAGACTTGGTTACCAGCTCAGTGTGCCCAGGAGTGGGGCCAGTGCAGCATGTGGTGTCAGGAATGGAACCCAGGCCCCTGTGCTTGCCTAAGCAGGTGCTTAGTCCGCTGAGCTATCTCGCTGGCCCTCCTCCCTATTTCTTTATATACATCATTTTTTTTTTTTTTTTTTTGGCCAGCTCAGCCTGCCCTGAGGGTGGGGCTGGTGCAGCATGCAGTGCCAGGGATTGAAATGTGGCTGTGGTCCCTCGTGCCTGCCTAAACTTGCCTAAGCAGGAGCTTTAGACTGCTCAGATATCTCGCTGGCTCCAGTATCCATTTTTCTTATGCTGTTTATTTATATTTTGGATTTCTCATATAAGAGAAGCTATACAATATTTAAGCTTGTTCATCTGTGGTGATTAATTAATTGACTAATTGTCAACTTGAGTGGGGAATGCTCAGATGAAATGAGTTATCATGGTTCTGGGCATGGAGAACCCACTGGAAGTAGGATCATTGTCAGAACAGTATAAAATGAGAACAGGAGGGAAGGATTTTAGCTGACATTCCTAGGAAGAACTCTGGTCTTGCCCTGGGCATCCTCTCCTGGCTTTCAGAACAGATTCTGCAGCTTTTAGCACTGGCCTCTCCACCTCTGCTGCAGCCTCTTTAGCATCTAGCACTGATGCTTCTACCACAAATCCTTTGGCCTCTTGCTGTGGACTCCTACAGGACATCGCCAGGGCCCTAGCCTTCATCTGGGCCCTGCAGATCTTAACACAGACAGATCTTCTATATGTGACTCTGTGTGGGGCCACTGTACGTCAATTTTGTAATTTTCTGTATCCTGCATTGAATTTGATTCAGAGAATGTACAGTCTTTTGAGGAGTCTTGCCCAGTCCCGGAAGCTATTTTAAGCCCTAATACAGCATTGATTCATTTCACTTAACTTTATGGTCTCAAGGTACATCCATTTTCCTATGAAGGACTCAAGTTTTTCCTTCTTTATGGCAAGGTAGTACTCCATTGTATATAAATACCAGATTATCTTTAGCTGTTAATCTATTGATGGACAAATAGGATGTTTCCAAGATTTAGTTATTGTCAATTATGCTGCTATAAACATGGGTATGTATGTGTTACTGTAATATGTTTTAAACTTTGTCGATCCTGTTAGTTTTTGTATTAATGTCAGTGGAGAGTCTCAGGAAATGTTATGATTAAGCCAGGATGACACTAGTCATTGAATCAGTATATGATAAATAATGCCATGATAAATTATTGTGGGCAATTCCTAAAGAAATATCTATGTTTTATTTTACAAAGATTTTGTTGAACTTTGGAGCACTGAGTTTGAGGATACTGCTCTCTATAATAACTTTCTTCTTCAGAAAAGAATAACTACAACACATTTCAAAATGAAAACCTCAGTCTGTTAACTTGTAGTACACGATATCTAGCCTTGAAACTCTTCAAAATTTATATAGGATTTTATAAGTTTATGTTCTATTGAGAGGTATCAGTTTAGAATAAGATATTTGGATTAGGAATTCAGAAATGCAATATTCCTGGATATCTTTTACCTTATTTCTTCCTTAATATTGTGTTCAAATTTTTGCCAAAATTTATTTTATGTTGCGAATATATGCTTTCACTTCACACGTACAAAACTATAGCAATTGTATGGATTTATGATGTTAGGTGTTTATTTCATTGAAATTTTATCAGAAATTTTAAAATGTAAAATATGATCAAAATAAGTGCCACGAATCTTCACATTACATTGAAGAATGCTGCTCTGGCCTGTCTCTGTCTGTCTCTGTCTCTGTCTCTGTCTCTGTCTCTGTCTCTGTCTCTGTCTGTCTGTCTCTGTCTCCCTGTCTCCCTCTGTCTCTCTCCCTCTCCTTCCTTTCTTTCTTTCCAAGGCCAAAGCTCTGCCACTGAGCCATATCCCAGCCCAAGCTTCATCAACGAAAGAGAAACAGATTATGTGAGCAGCATGAATGCTAAGCAGGCGCTCAGGCCATGGAAAAGGAGAGGCTGTGCTACAGGAAGTTGAAGTTATGCTCCTGTTAGGAGCGGCTGCAAGGCTCTGAGTGTATTTAGTTATCTGGAAATTAACTTCTATATTCAGTGCATGAGAAGCATAAGGAATATTTTGATGTGAGGTCAAAGGATAACCAAACACTTGGCTGCATGTTTAAAAGTGAAGATTTGTTATATTAAGGAATTCTAAATGTTTTGGCTTAAAGAAAGTGCCTTTGATAAACCTTTTATTAGAGAGCTAAAAGAAGACGAATCTTATCATCACAGTACACATGTTACTTAGTAGGAAAGAAATTAGGACATAACATCTAGAAGTTTGCACTTTAGGACACAAGTTGAAGATATTTATCAGAGGTTTATCTTTAATTGCCCAGTCTTTAATCAGGTGACTGATTCTTGTTACCCTTAATGTTGTAAAAGGTGAAAACAGGGGCCGGGAGATGGCTCAGTAGAATAAGCGTTTGCCTGGCAAGCACAAGGGCCTGAGTTCAATCCCCGGTTCCACCAAAAAAAAAAAAAAAAAAAAAAAAAAAAAAAAAAGTGAAAACACAGGTATTGGGTATTGAATGAATTTCTGTTCTTGGTAATTGTCACAAATTATGTGTTGGCGCTCACATTCAAACTCTCAAAAGCTTTAAACTTTAGGGTGTGAGAATGTATCTCTGTGAGATGTAGCCATTTTTATGTCCCGTGAGGTTGTAGGCCACTTCCTACTGACTGCCATAATGGCTCTCCTAAACTCAGAAGCCCTCAGCTACGTCAACCCTGAGGTTACGCTTGACCAAAAGAAGCGTGACCATGACCTTAATTGATGATTTCTCTTTCATTTACATAAATTAAGTGTACTTTTAACTGTGATAATTTATGTATTAGGTTAGAGTAAGCATTTCTTAATTACATTTCCTGCCATCACAGGAAAGTAACAAAGTGAAAGGAAAAAAAAATGTGTAACCATATATTAAAACTGAGCCAATGGGGGCCAGCAGGATAGCTCAGTGGACTAAACAGCCTGCTTAGGCAAGCTTAGGCAAGCACAGGATCTGTGGTTTGATTTCTGGCATCACATGCCACACCAGCCCTGTCCCCAGGGTGGGCTGAGCAGGCCAGAGTCCGGGTGTAGTGGCATACACCTGCAGTCCTAATGCTGGGGAGGCGGAAAATGGGAGGATTACTGTGAGTCCGAGGTACATAGTGAGACTCTATAACAACCAAATACATTAAAAACAAACAACAAAATTAAAAAAAAAAAAGCTGAGCGAATCACTGAATAATCCTGTATCCACCACATTGCGTGCTCATTATCCGGATCCATGTTTGGTACAATGTCTAGAAAGGTACCAGAAAAGATTAGGAATGCCTTGAGTCTGTCAGAGTGCTTTGTATAATCTTGGACTTTAGTTGAAGTTTTAATCATATTGGGGGAAACTTTGAGTTGTTTTGTTTAGAAAGCTTCTTAAGTTTTTTGTTTGTTTTTTGGTGCCAGAGATCGAACTCAGGACTTTGTGCTTGCCAGGCAGTTGTGTATGCTGCTGAGCCATCTCCCTGGTCCCTTTCAAGGATATTATGAAGGACCTTAAAGAATAGTTTCTGTACCAAGACCAAAAACAAAGGTAGAACATCAGGATTATGAATGAAATTAAAATCCACTAAAGTGATTTAAAAAATATTATATTCTATAAAAAGCAAATAACAATAATCATTGACAAATCTATACATTGGTTTAAGGTTAGTTGCAATAAAATTTAGATTCTAATCTCATCCAGAAAATAGAGTTTTACCCCTGCAAGCCATTAATTTACCAGGTGGTAGATACATGAGGATGTACCTGGGTCTAAAAAGTAGGCCAACAGATCTATATCAAAAAGCCCAAACCAAAGCAAGCATATTTAGTTCAGTCTCTAGTTTCAATGGTTTCTATAAATATTCTGAGTTATCTAATTAAGAGAGATGCCATTAAATCAATTCATATTCATTGAGCACTTACATGTCAGCCTCTGAAAAATACAAAAAGAATTAAGACATGATACTGGATATAAAGGAACTCATGGACTAATGAGAAAGGCATACTAGTGACTGGTGAAACTAGGGCCATTCTATAGTGGAGACTTTCGGAGCCAGAGCTCTGTGATCAACACAACCAGGTGGGGCAGAAGTCGCTAAGTGCAGTGAGTGTTGCCCATGCTGCCAAGGAGCTTGACCACGAGGGACAGGAAGACAGGTCATGGCCACAGAGGAGCAAGGAAGAGTTTTGTGGTTTCTGTTTTTTCTTTGTTTTTAAGGTTTTAAAGAGATTTCATTATATATTGAGCCTATTTGAAGGATGCCAACAGAGAGGCAGAGGAGGAGACCAAAAGGAGAGGGAGAGAAAGAATGAATACGTGACAGCCTAAATTTTGATGTAGGTAAGACAGAGCTGGAAAAACAGATATCAAGGCTCAAATTTATAAGCTTTTGTTTAAAAAAAATGTATTTGGTTCTTACAGGGTCTCACTATGCAGCTCAGACTCATAGTGATCCTCCTGTTTTTCAGCCTACCCAGAGCTGGGATTACAGGCATGTGCCACCACACCCAGGCTCTGGTGTGCTCAGCCACCCTGGGGGCATGGCTGGCACAGCATGTGGTGCCAGAGGATCAAACTGTGGTCCCTGTGCTTGCCTAAACTTGCCTAAGAAGGTGCTTTATTCTGCTGAGCTATCTTACTGACCCCGTTTTGGTTTAGGACATGTCAAAATCTAAATGTCTTCTTTTATGACCACCATTTTAAAAATGTAATTTCAAAACAAATTCTCTGTAAGCCTAAATATTTTATTTTATTTTTATTTTTTATTTTTTGGTGGAACCAGGGATTGAACTCAGGCCCTTGCACTTGCCAGGCAAGTGCTTATTCTACTGAGGCATCTCCCCAGCCCTAAGCCTTAATATTTCAAATAAAAAGAGGCTCATGCACCTCTAACTTACCTAAATTTAAATTTAAACATTAGTTACAATCCATAAACATGAAGCAAAATCATGTAAATTGGAGACAAATGACATACTGAATATTAAATGTGCCCCTTTTACTACAATAATTTAATCTTTGACAGTTTTGCCAAATGCAATTCAAGTAAGTCTTCTTTTTCTCTGCAGAAGAATATTTTTGAAGCTGAATCATAAATTACACATTGTACTCTGACAAAATTGCTGCTTCATGGCATTTGCATCAACCCATTATCTTGTGTTCTGTTGCCTAGCTACTAGAATTCTGAGGTTTAATGCATTTTAGATGTATGTTGAAATTCCAAACAGAATTCCAGCTATGCATTCTACAGAAAGAGATACTGTTAGACACATCTGTTTACTTACATTTTCAGAGAAAATTTCTCTGTTTGCAAGAGTTTAGGCATGTGAGGTTTCGGTGAATAGCATAATGATTTTCACCTAGAGAATTTTAACCTCACATATCAAGTTGTATGAAGTTCATATTACACTTTTTGTTTGTACTGCTGACATGGAGAAAAGACAGGTTTTTTTCATCATCTTTTTAAATGCTGAAAGCTTGAAACCTATGGTTTTGGTTCTGCTTCATTTGTGTAATCACGCATACATGCACCTTTAGAGTAAGTACCTTGACTTACCTGTTCCCATGCAAACACATGTTGATTAAAATAATACTGAATTTGCTCATTTGCAATGTTAATGCACAGCTGCTCAAAGGAATTTTTTTTGAAATTTTCAAAGCCAAATATATCAAGAATGCCAATGCTCAGCTCATCACCACTCCCACTGGAAGAACAAAAGTGGTATTCTTTTCAGTTATAGTTTATTTTCTTAGGAGCTATGGCAAAGTATCTCAGAGCTCCTACATGCGACTGAGCTAAGAAACTACTACCAGAACACACACTTCAAGTAAAACTGTTGTTTTTTTTGTCTCTTTTTTAATACCAGAAATTGAACACAGGACCTTAGGCATCTTAGGTAATTCTATTAAGGAGTATATTTAGTCTTTCACTTTAGGAAAACAATTTAAAATCTTATTGAAAAGATCTTATTTGAAGAATCATCATTTATCTTTGGATTATCTGCTTTTTAAAAGTCCAGAACAAATGGTGATCTGGAGAAAGATATAAATATATGGGATTTATTTTACAATTAAATACATTCAAGTACAATTAAATACAATGGCATTTCACAATGAAGTATTGCAAGTGCACTTTTCTGTTTGGTCACAAAGTTCACTCTTCTAAGAAATGCGCACACTCAAAATTATTGTTATGTGCATTTATAAAGGATAGGACAAAAAAGTTCTTAAAAGATGTGGTGGGAGGGTCAAAGGAAAAACCAGGTGAGGATTTCTGACAGTTCCCATTTTAAACAGTAGTTGAGGCAAGATGTCTAGTTAAGATTCATGTTGGTTTAGGGAAACTTACTCTGCTTTTTCAGTACCTTGGCCCATAAGATCTTATAAAGTATTTAATTACTGTTTAAAAACATCTTAGGTGTGACAGGGAGCTTTGAGATAACTGAGTTCAGGAAATCTGTTACTGGCCTTCAAAGGATCTGGAATCGCAACTCTGTGCAATAATTTGTTAAGTATGTACAAATGTGTCCATGTTTTTATTTTGGAATAAAGCTTTTTAACAGGTTCTTAAAAGGCTTTAACACTTGAAGATGCGAATTTGTCATTTGGTGGAGTTATTTGACAGCAGATGAGAGAAAGACCCAGAAAAATGCAGCCACTTACCTAGCCTCACACAAGTGAGTGGGAAGCCTGGCATGTGGCACAGGCTTTCCAGAATCTCAGTGTAAATCTAGACAGAATCAAACAAGGCTACTTAAGTTTAAAGCTATTTTTTAAAAACTTGCTGTAAAAAAATTCTTTAAAAATCTATAGGCTATTATAGGATTTCAGATCAACTCGCCGGGCAGGCAGCACCCAGTGCAAAGCATGCAGATGATAATTAAAAGGTCAGGTCAGGCTTTCACAGAGAGTAAATTGGTCAAGCAATGGCCGTGACTTATCCACATGGCTGACACTGACAAAGGATCTACAAACTGCAGCACAGGGTTTCAGGATAAATCCTGAGGGAATCTGATTGACCTTATCAGATCCAAAAGCTATATTTCTTGTATAATAGGTCTTTTTTTTGAGGGTTTTTAATTTTTATTTATTTTTTTCCCATAATTTTATTGAGAAACAAATAGCAATGGGACAGTTTCAAATCAAATTGGTAGGACAGTTCCAATGATTAACACATTGCATACTGTCTTCCTAGTGGTTATTTGTTGTACAAGATGCAGACATGATATCCTATTTATAAACACTATTAGAACAAATCCCTCTATTCACTGAATTAAGAGATTGTAACTATATATCTATCCTAACCATTTTTTTATTGAGAAGTAAATATGAATGAGAGTTTCACAGCTGATTAATAGGACCATTTTGATAATCAATACACTGTACATTGTTATCTTCTTAGTGGTTATCCATAGTACAAAAAGCAGACAGGATATTCTGTCCAAACACTGTTAGTACACCTCTTTCTTCTCATTGAATTAAGCGAAAGTAGCTGTAAATTTATCCTATTTTATATATATAAATACAAAATGATCTTTTCTTTGTATCCTTTTTTTTTTTTTTTTCCTGTCAGAGGTGAATATTCTATTGGCATCTATATACTGTAGGTGTTTGAATTCAACTAAACAATCTAACACTGTCTAGCAGTCTATAATATTAGTGGGTTAACCTGAAAAGTTATTGACTTGAGCCTTTTACAGCTCATCGTATTAATATGGATTTACTTTATATACCTCATTTTTATACTTTTCTACTGGATGGTTAAGACCAAGATATAGCAAGACCTATATAACAAGAAATGTAACATTTGCATCTGATTATAGGTCTTGCCTTATCTTGGTCTTAACCATCCAGCAGAAAAGTATGAAAACGAAGTATAAAAAGTAAAGCCATATTAATATGCTGAGCTGTAAAAGACTCAAGTCAACAACTTCTGACATTGCCAGTCTTATGGAAAACCCACTATTATTCTTGGACTACTGGACTATATTGGAATATTTTGCTGAATTCATATACCTACAATATTTAAATGACACTGTAATACCCTTCTCTGACAAAACTAAACAAAAAAGGGGGATACAAATGAACAACCATGTTGTATCTGTATATTCAAAATAGGATAGATATACAGCTACATTCTCTTAATTCAATGGTAGAAAGATTTGTTTTAATAGTATTTATGGACAGGATAACATGTCTGTATCTTGTATAATGAATAACCACTAAGACAACAATATGCAATGTATTAATTATTGAAACTGTCCTAGTAATCAGTTTTGAAATTGTCTCACTGCTCTTTGTTTCTTAATAAAATTATTTTTAAAAGGTCAGATCAAATCTTTATCTTGCCTACAGTATATGAAATATATACTTGTTGAAAAAGTTTGAATTTTTCTATTTTCATATAAATATGTAGAGATGGCCACACATGAACATACAAATCGTTTTGACTGTTTTGGTCATAATGGGCCAACTGGGTTGTGATTTGTAAACTTCAGTAGGTAGATAATAAAGCAATTTTGAGGGGCACATTAAGAAAAGGAGAGGAATAATGGGTAACTTCTTAGATGGTTTGATGGGGAAATGTTATGGTGTGGGATGTATTTTAATGGAAAAATAATAGCTGCATGCTTGAAATGTGCATAAAATCATCTTTTATGCTTAGCAGGTGTGAATAGGGTGATCTAAAGGCAAGCATCCATCTTGCTTTTCCACACACAACATCTCTAAAACTCATAAAATTTATGGCAGAACAAACTTTTAATATAGATGCAAAGACTTATATCTAGGTACAGTCCAGACAGCGACTACTGCTGTGGAGGCCATCGTCCTCAGGGCACACATCCTCTGTACCCATACCCCAGCCTCATCTGTCACTTCGATACCATTTCTGTGCCGCACTTCACGGCCAGTCATAACGCCTACCCTCAGGAGGCTTGCAGTGAGCATTCAACTATGAAAAGGAAGTTTTTCCTTATCTTCAAGATTTAATTTAAACCCTTGAAACAAAAAATAAAGACTGCTGAATTGATATTTTACACAAGTAAAAAATCGTTAGAGTTTATGGATACTTTCTAATTAAAATAATACAATGACGGTAAGATACCACCTTTAAAAAAATCACTTTCCATTGTGGTTATTCTTATTGGTACAGCTTTTATGTTGCAGCAATTAAAATTTTCTCCAGTTATGTGGCATATGATGTGGTAAGAAATTATGTATATTAACTGAAATGTAACATTGACAAATTATACCAATTGAAAACATCTTCAAAGGGACTCACATAAATAAAAAAATATAAAATCACTTGACATTTAGGAGAAAAGTTTGTATGAAAAACTTTACCTTGGTGATGTGTCAGTCTTCAATAAACTGTTAATGCAACTGACTATCCAACTAAAGAGACGCCCATATAGAGTTTTGGCCATCGCATCTCTGACATCAGTAGCTTTGTCTACGGTGTTGGGCCGTATGATAGTCTCTCCTCTCGTGACCACACAGTGGGAGGTAAGAGCTTCCTGTAACTCATCTGCCTGAATGCAAAGCAGGGAAGCAGCTGCAAAATCAACGGATGAATGGTGAGAAGAAATCAGGGCAATGAGATCACTTCCAAAAAGTGAAAATGTTTTAATTCACTTCCTTCAGATGACATGAGATGAATATGTGAAGATTCTATAATGTAAAAATAAGTTGCTATTCAACATTAGTTTTGCGTTTCCTTCTAATTGTTTTTCCTCTCCTTTTCACCACTGGTTCATCTATGCTTGCTGCAAAACACGACATAACCCAAAGAAAACTGGCTGGCACCATGAAACAGCTGCACCAGACAGCAGTTGTTTATGTGATGTCAACATAATTTCACTGAAGTGACTAAGTAATTTCACAGCATAAGCCAGGATCATACCTGGAATCTCAGCACTGTGGGAGGCTGAGGCAAGAGGGTCACAAGTGTGAATCCAGCCCTGGAAGTTCAGAAAGTCTTGTCTCAGAAAGTAAAAACGGTCTGGGAATGAAGCTCAGTGTGAAGGTCCTAGGTTCAATCCCTACTACCAAGTTTAAAAAATGATGATTATATTTGGAATAATTTTGAGACCATTACTGTATAATTATTTTCAAACTGTAGAAATTAATAAGAAGTTGGCAGATTATACCACACAAGCTGGTCTGAACTACCTTCTGCAATGTACAATTTAGAGAGAATAAAGGTACCTCAACGTTCATGGGCCTCTTATCATACTTCTTTTTTTAAATTTTATGTTTTTGGTACAGAGTCTCACTATGCAGCTCAAACTTGTAGTGATCCACCTATCTCAGCCTCCCCAGCACTGGGAGTCGAGGAGTGCATCACCACGCCCAGCCTTGGTGGGTGGCATGCCCAGGGCAGGGCCTGAATGGCATGTGGGACCGTGGGCGGGTTCCACTTGTGTCCTTATGCTTGCCAGGCAGGTGCCTAGACTGCTGAGCTGTCTCCCCACCCCTTTATCATACTTCTTTTAGTTCCATATTTTAATCACTAAGTTTTGATAAAGCTTGATATCTGAATGAATATTTGCTTAACATTTACCAATAATCCAATAAGAAGGATTTAAAATTCATAATGCTTTAACTCAGTTAAAGCATTATGAATTTTTGGGTGTAATAAGCATCTCTAACCAAAACTGCATGACAGGTAAGTTTTGAGCTCAGTAGTTTTAAAAACATTTTCAAAAGTTTGAATTTATTTTTAGACATTTTGACAAGATATTTTCTGGCTATGTAGCTAAAGTTGTTGATTTAACATTAAAACATTTTCTTCACATTGTAGAAGTAATAATATGCTTATTACAAAAATTTTATCTTTAAAGTTAACATTCATTTCTTTCATTCCAGGCATGTTTATTGCTATTACTTACTCTGCATGAAAACTACCTTAATATTTTAAGTACTTCTCACTTTGTTGAATGTTGTTTTAATCATTTTAATTTGTTGCATATTCTAACATATTATATCAATAATTTAAAATGTTTTTATATATTGAGGTTGTTTCCAAAGGTTCACGGTAAAAAATATGAGGGTATATAATTTTGGCATAAAAGATCACCTGAATTCAGCAACTTTTTCATAAACTAATTAACTTTTCTTCAAAAACTGAACTAATCATACTCCTCTCAGCCAAACAAAAGGTTAAAAATTTTAATACATGGATCATGAATTTTAATCATGGATACTACAAATTATTTTTGAAAATATCCAATCTGACAGGAAACACATCTTTGTGTTTTTAATTATACAAAGTAAAGCTGAGTATTATTTCTTTTTCTTTTCTTTTTTTCTTTTTTGGCAGAACAGGGGATTGAACTCAGGCCCTTGCGCTTGCCAGGCAAGCACTTATTCTACTAAACTATTTCCCTGGTTCCTGAATATTTTTTCTTTTCTTCTTTTTATTTGTGATTTATGGTCTTTACTTTGTAAATTGCCTTGTTGCATTTATGAGCTCACCTTTTCCTAATCAGTTTATATGACTGCCTTAGAGTTTAAAGGGAAGTTTTTATATTTGCAAACGTTTTTTCTCATTTTCATTTGCATTCAAACAATTTATGTTTTCTTTACGTACTATATGAGAGTTTAATTTCTATGTAGTCGAATACCTAGAGAAGGAAAGGAAAATGATAATGAAGAATGAAAGGAAGGAAGGGAGTGGAGGAGAAAAAAGGAGGAAGAAGAGAAGGCAGGAGGAAAAAGAGGGAGACTGAGAGCTTGTTAAGGAGTTGCTGGATTAACCATGGAGAATGAGATGAAAAGATCAATGCAGAACGAACAATTGAGAGATTCCTTAGTTGAAGGAAGAGGAGATACTGCCTTGGCCAAGAATGGTAAAGATGAACATACAGAGAAATGGAAGAGTTGAGGGATATATACAAGATAGAACAAACAGAACTAGTTCCTGAATGAAATAATGCACTTATAAAAACCACTTGGGGATGTGGCTTTGCTTTGGAAATAATTCCTTCTAACTTTAATTATAAATCATTTTAATCTAAATTAATAAAATTTATTTTCCCAAAGTGGCTATTCCAGAAAGTATCATAATTATACTCACATTAACTTTTCAGCGACTATATGACTCTCTTGTTATATAGAAATAGATGCATTGAAATAATCCTGGAGTTTTGTTGTTTGCAGGTCTACTCGTATTTACAACTGTTGGTGTTGACCTTAAATGTCTCCCAAAGGTTCATATATGAGACATTTGATCCCCACCCTGCAGAGCTACTGGGAGGTGGTGGAGGCCGTAGGTGGTTGTGCGTAGGGATGGAAGTAGAGTCACTGTGTATGTGCCCTTGAAGAGGGCATTGGCACCTATCCCTATCCTCGCTGTATCTTTGCTTCCTGGCCCCCACAGGTGAGCAGCTTGGCATCACCACCCATTCTCTGCCATGATGGAGTCTTTGCCTAGGCTCCAAAGCAAGGGAACGAGGCACAAGTGAACACAGCCTGAAAATGCTGAAGTCACAGTCCAAATAAACCTTTTCTCTGCTTAGGTTGACTTACCTTAGGGACAAACTAACACCACTGCATCTCGTTCTGTGATATCTCTTCTAATTATGGTGAGAAATTGCCAAAGTTATCTGGTTGTTCCTTTCACTTACAATAACCTGATGTCTTGTGTGCCACTGAAATGATCTCATATATGTTAGTGGAAAATGACAGAGCTCTTAGGAACAACAAATCTGGTCTGGGAATGTTCAGCATTTGGTTTTCTGATATTACCCTAAAGCCTCTCATTCTGTTCTTGAGTAAATATGATTCAGGAAAAAAAACTATATGCATAAAAATTTGTATCATGATTCCTTAGGCTATGAATAAGATAACAAATATAGAATTATGAAAAAATATGCAAATATAAAAATAACAAGGCATAAAAAATCTATTCTTCTGGAAGATATCAGTAAGAGTCCTTAAATTATTTGGAATAATTTGTCAAATTCTGTTAAGAGAAAACCTGATTTGAAGTAATAACCTGATATGCTTTTCATGTTTAGAAAATGACAAAACATCTAATTAATCCAGGACAAATGGGTGTACAAAATTCATCCAGTAAGAAAATATACAAGTTTTATTACTTTTCAAATGATTTATGTTCTAAATCTGTAGGTTAAACATTTTCATTCTTTCCCCCATCAGTTAGTTATGTTTTATCTATCTTTCCTGGGTTTTCACATTAAAATGTAAATAACTACTAACAGTCATAAAGGCTAAGTCTTCAGAAATGTTTTCTAAAGTAATCAGTTCATACTCATTAAAATCTGTTTTCAAGTAATGGACTTCTAAAATTTCATTTTACACAAATTGAATCTGAGGACCTTTTTCAGGATTCTATATGAGTATAATTGCTTGAAATTATCCTTATGGGACACTTAAGGTATAAGACTTGAAAGAGTTTAGTTTTGAATGGAAGATCATACAACTTACAATTCTCCAGAGCCACATGATTATAAATGTAGCTCTTGTCAATCTGGTGTTCAGTCGCCACAGAAGAAAATTCAATGTTTCCGACATTCAAGATGGCGGCAAGTATACTGTATACACTTCCCAGTTGCTGAAACACACCACAGAAACATGAGCATCGTTCTCCTCTCGAGTGTACAAGGTGGTGACCACTGCTGGGGACAGGTAGGGAAGAAGTCTTCTGCTCTACGATGGTCAGTCCTCACACTACAATGTCAGACTAAGCTAGCCAAGTAGCAAAGGCCCTGCAGTGGCTATTTTAATGTTAGAGATGAGTGTGGTGCCTATTACCCAGTAAATGCTTCAAAATCTTTTATAAATGCAAATTTGAATAGAATGTGGAAATAAAGAGCTGTCCTGGGGGAAATAGAAGTGTCTCACTCATTGGATCATCAGAAAATCTACCCATGTCAGACTTCAAAATCTAATGTGGGTGTTACCATATTAAGGCTATCTTAAAAGTGAGGTTATGTGTGTAGATGAAGGAGAGTTAAAAAAGAAAAATCAAAAGATCCCAACACCCAAACATAAGGATACATATGGCTTAAGTATATGTTTGAGAACTATGGACTATAGCTTAGAGTTTACAGCAGTTATTACTATACCAACATAAATTCCAAGGACTGGGGAGATAGCTCAGCAGCATAATAGCCTGCCTGACAAGCACAAGGTCCTGAGTTCAGTCCCCAGTACTAACAGAAGACATAAGTTCCAAAGTTAAAAACATTCTTCTTGAAGGAACTGGAGGCACTTGCTAAGGAATCTATGGCAATTTTAGGTGGTATTTCACATCTATGTTCATGGTGCAGAGAGGAACAAGAAAGAGATAAAATGCTTTAGTTTCAAGTTTCTTCCTGTATTGTAACCCAGATCCTGTACTTAATAAAATGATTATTTCGTCCACTTCAATATTCAACATTGAGGGAAGAGCAGGATAAGAAAAAAAACCTCTTCAGGGATATTTACAAATATTTAATTATAAATAATATATTATATATATGTAATCAATACATAAATATTTTAAATAAATATTTAAAAATAAACATTTTCATGGCTATCTAGTCATTTATCCAGTGGAATTTAGTAGCAAATGAAATAAAGACTCTCTTTTCCTTAGTGTGTTTAGAAGGTGAGGAGACAATGATAAATAAGCAAATAGGTAAACAGGGCACTTCTGAAAACAAATAACAAAGGTTGTGAAGAAAACAAAACAGAGAGGGATAATGATGGTGGCTGGGAAGGGCAGGAAGGGCTGCTTCATTTGAATAGGCCTAGGAAGGCTGTTCTCTGAGGAGGCAGCCTGAAGCTGAGGCCTGAAGGTCAGGGGAGAGCTGGCTGTGGGAAAAAGTGATGGAGGTAGAGGCAACAGTGAGAGCCATGGCCTCCTTTGGGAGAGGAAGCTGCTCCACATGGGCTGGAGAAGACTGGTGAGGTAAAGGTTTGACAGGTGAGCACAGGCAAGACCCAGGCTGTCTGGGGTGTGGATCTTACCACAAAAATTACCATAAAAAGCCACCAGCAATTTCAAAGCAGAAGAGACCTTCTATTACATTTGAACATGGTAAGTCTGTCGAGGAACGGAACTGAATGAACTGAAATATTCAGAGGCTTTGCTTGGGGTGGGACACCATGTGTCTTGGCTTTAGAGCAGGAAATGACTAAGATGGAAAGGCAAAAGTAGACTTGGAGTACAATGTGAAAGCAGAATAATAACTAGGCTGACAGACAGGATGTGAATCATTTTTCCAAGAAAATTCTCTTAGTAAGGAATCACCATCTGTAATATGCATAAATTGCAATGAAATGACCAGCATGAGCTTCCACTGTATTCAGATGGAGAAATTAATACAATATCTGATATTTTGCTGTCTTTTTTTGGTTAAGAAAACTTTAGGCCTTATTGGTAGGTAATCTACATCAGTAATATACTTTTTGGGGCCGGGGAGATGGCTCAGTAAAATAAGCGCTTGCCTGACAAGCGCAAGGGCCTGAGTTCAATCCCTGGTTCCACCAAAAAAAAAAAAAAAAAAGTAAAAAAAGTAATATACTTTTCTGTAAGTTGTTGAAAACTGTGTTCTCTAAAAACTTTGTGTGTTTGTCAGCTACATATTAGAAAGGTTATTTCTAAAAAAAAAAGCTTCTACAGTTGTATTTTTGACAGAATTTAGAGATTCATTACACTGAATCATTTGCTGAGTCAATGGACACTTAATTCCTGTTTCATGGTTTAATTCTGATTGTACAGTTTTTCTAGGCTGTGGGGCTCTCCTTGACATTCTATAATTCTTTAGTCCTCTGGACTAAAGCTGGAGGCTTAAAACTCAGAAAACCAGTGCCCTGGCATGGTGACCTGCAGCTAGACTGAGGGAACAGGCTCAGTCTTGATGGGGAGCGGCTGAGTTATTATAGCAGAAAGACTCATCATCTTTGTAGCTGATCATCACCAAAGAGCCCAAAGTAATGTTGTGTTTGGTGGTTAACCCTAAGGAAAAGACTTTTGCTTTACACCTATGAAGTCACCAGCTCATGGAGCAATCTAACAACTTCCATGGAGTTCGAGTGAGGCCTGAATTCTGGCTCCCAGCTCATAGACTGCACCAACGCTCCCCACTGAGGAAGGACAGTGGTGTGCAGGTAAGGGTGCTCTCCAAGTGTTCTCTGGATCTGGAAAACATTTGTAGCTTATTCTACAAATACCACCTCCTGTGTTAGCTTCTCTGTACCTCAGGGCTGAAAAGTAACTGCTTCCACCATGTCTTTAAGGACAAGCTGAGTTCTAGTTTGCCAGAGAGCCAGAGTTTCATTGTTAAGATGTATCAGGCTCCAGGCTCCTCCACTGTGCTCTAAACATTTCTGATCTGCTTCATGCTTGAGTGTCATGCTGCTCTGGTATGCAGACAGCTACTGTGTGCTGCATGGTTGGGGAAGGGATATTCCTCTTCACACTGAGTTCATCTGCCCAAGGCAAAGCAATTTCATTAGATCTACTTTTTCTTCTCTGAAATTCTATTATGCTACAGTAACTACCCAAACCTCCATCCATCCATCCATCCATCCATCTATGTATTATCTCTTTACTATCAACACTATATAAAATACTATGAATATATCAATACCCAACAATAATCTCAGCACTTGAGGACCCCAGAGATTGAAGAACCAAGTAGTATAGATCATTTTATACTGTATTTCTATAATGCTCACAGTTATCTATTTTGATTTCTGTATTTTATCATACTTTTTAAAATTAATAAATTTTACTTTTAGAATACTTTACGTTAAAAGTCAGATGGACTGGAAAGTGTACAGAATTCTCATATATTCCCTATCCTCCTGAAAGCAAAATCTTAACATCATCAACATCATATGACACAGTGGCGCTTTTTTTTTTTTTTTTTTTTTTTTTTTTTTTCTGGTGTTTTTTTTTTACAATCAATAACCCTATACTACTACTCAAAGCCTACAGCTTATATTAAGGTTTACCACTGGGGTGGGACATTCGATGGGGTTTAGAAATTTGCAAAGACTGAAGTCCCCCACTGCAGCGCAGGGCAGCTCACGCGCTCTGCTAGCTTCCTCGCTCTGCTGATTTGTCTTCCCTCTGCGTCTTTTGCAACCATTAATCTTTTTATTATGTCTATACTTTTCTCTTTTCCAGGATGTCATATGGTTGGAAGCATAGTAAGTAGCTTTCTCAGGCTGGCTTCTTTCATTTGATTTGTGCTTAAGGTTCCTTCACATCTTTTCTTAGTTTGGTAGCTTATTTTCTTTTAGCACTGAATTTGTGCCACAGTTTATTTATCCACGTACCTCCTAAAGGACATCTTGGTTTATTTCAGATTTGGCGATTGGCAATTATGTGTAAGGCAACTATACAGATCTCTGTGTAGTGTTTCGGGCAGACACAAAAGTTTGATCATTCGGGCACACACCAAGGGGCACAGTAACTGGATTGTATGTTAAGAGCATGTTTAGGGCCTGGGGAGATGGCTCAGTGGAATAAGCGCTTCCCTGGCAAGTGCAAGGGCCTGAGTTCAATCCCTGGTTCTGCCAAAAAAAAAAAAAAAAAAAGAGTATGCTTTGTTTTTTCCCTTCAACCTCATTTATTCATTTTTTTCATTTTATGTATTTAGTACAGGTTCTCACTACACAGCTTGGACTTGTAGTGATCCTCCTGTTTTCAGCCTCCCCAGTGCTGGGATTACCATACCTGGACTCAGTCACCAGCTCACCACACCTCAGGGGCAGGGCTGGCATGGCATGCAGGACCTGGGATTGAACCCTGGTCCCTGTGCTTGCCAAAGCAGGTGCTTAGTCCACTGAGCTATCTGGCCAGCCCTTCTTTTCAACTTTATAAAGATGTTTATCTCCTTTAAAATACTTACCTTGTCAGATTAAAAAATTAGAGGCAGACTAGATTATGTTTTAAAACTGGATCACCCCCCTGGTTCCATTAAAAACAATGTAAATATAAGCAGTCTGAATATCTTACTGGAGAATTCACATGATACTGTAGTTTCCTGATCCTTTGACCATATCCTCGAGTTATTATTATTTTTTCTGTTTTGATCACCACCCCAGGAGTGGAGCGTGGTCGGAGCTCAGCACACAGTGGCCTGGCTATTTGGTGTGATCCGATCCTGCTCGCACTTGTGGTCCCCTCCCATCACTCCTAACATGTGACGACTGAGATTTAAGCCCTGAGATTTTGGGATTTCCATCAGCGTTTCTGCACAGGCATTTTGTACCAGTACAGGCGGGACCTGAAAGGGAACAAATTGCTATGCAAGTCCCCGATGGGAAGCAAAGTTCTGTGCAGTCTACAGAATCAGTGTTGGCAGGCATATGGAGCTACTGTGGAAAACGCCCCGGGAATTAGAGTCCAGAGAGGCAGGTCCAGCTTTCAATCAGTAAGAGCTTTCGGCAATGTGCCAACAACTTTAAAAGAAAAAAAAAAATGTTCCACTTCAAAGTAATCTTGCAAGTGGAGAATCTGTCCCACAAAGAACCTTTTAAATGTTAATCGAGATAACCAATTGGCGAGGTAATTAGGGCTTAGCTAGGGGACTGTCCACAGCCAGAGCACAGTAAAACGAATAGTTAATGCTTAATTTAGCTTTCTGTCACAGAAATAACTTTAAAAAATGGAATCATGAGCCAGAAGAGTACATTTAGTTTTGTGAGACAGCCAAGCTGCCTTCCGAGGTGCCTGTGCCCCTCTGCCTCCCACCAGCAATGCGGGAGCGTTCCTGCTGCTCCCCATGGGCACCAGCAGTTGACAGTGTCAGCACTTTGGAATCTGGCCATTTTTTTTCTCAAACAGATTTCATTGGTATATTTTATATATACATAATGATCACATTCATCATGGAGAATCTGTACTACATAACTTGATTCCTTTTTCCCCACCCACTCTCTTTAACTCCATGTCCCCTCCCCACTACAAAAACTTTGTTTCCATTTTTTCCTGAATCTGGTCATTCTAACAGGTATGTACTAGCATCTTTTTGCTATTATTTAGTCCTTCATTGTGAGAAAAATCTCATACTTATAGGACTTGGAAACTGAGGCTGCGGCTCTGTGGCCAGTTTCAGGCCATGGTTAGCACCAGGCCTGCTGCCTCCCACACGCAGCGACTGACAGTCAGGGTGACGGAGGGGCCAGCGCCTCTCCAAGTGACTGTGGAAGCCATGAGGGTGAGAAAGTGTGGGAAAGGTGACTAACATTCCATGGCTTTTCAGAAAGCAGAGCACATCTGATTCACAAGGCATGGTGTCCTAAAAGTTTCTTTATAAGTGACTTTGGGACAAGGAACACAATGCTGTTAGAAGCCCCCTTACTTTTGATGGCTTTGTTACCCTTTGATGTGTGACCTTCTTGGAGAGTAAGTGGGACATCCTGCAATTGAGCCCACTGCCACTCACATTCCAACTAAAACACTGCTCTGTGCACTACCAATGATGAACAGTACATAATTCAAGAATCACAATTGTTTCTCAACTTTTATAATACTAGCCTGAAAACAGCACCACAAAGGATAATCCTCACTGGGCTTAAATTCTGGTACTTGAGTAAAAAGCAGTTTTTAAAGAAGATGAGACTAGTGGGGTGTTATAGATGGTGAAGGGACTTGTTGAACTTTCAAGTGTGCGGGTGGCCAGTGGCTCTGGATCACTTTTATACCAAATTTAATTTCAAAGTATATGCACTTTCTGATAGTGATGTTACCAATATAATGAGTATCAAACTATTACCTTTAAATGTGGAAATGTAGAAAACAGTGGTACTTTTTAATCAAAAAGCATAAGGAGTGATTAGCATGATCAAAAAATGAAGAGGTTTGTTGGCTATGGGGTGTCAAATCCAACCACACCACACATGCACAACAACTGTGCCGAGCTGACCTTGAAAACTGGGTGGGAGCAACACACAAGTGCTGCCAAGAGGAGTATGAGATGCCCCCGGCTGCGCAGATGCAGAGGAGCCGGGTCCCCTCTGGTGGAGGAGGGGGCATGGCTGTGGGTAGAGATCCAGATCTGGGCCTTGGGCGAGGTTTCTAGGACCTTGGTTTCTAACCAGAGGGTGGGAGCAGGAAGGGAT
This sequence comes from Octodon degus, assembly GCF_000260255.1. NCBI lineage: Eukaryota > Metazoa > Chordata > Mammalia > Rodentia > Octodontidae > Octodon > Octodon degus. The sequence continues at coordinate 4,325,633 of NW_004524721.1, forward strand.
GCTACTGTTCCCGTGGGAAATGTGGTAACATCTGGAGATACTGTGGGAAGGACCAGAGGTGACAAAACTAATCAAATCTCTAGTGTCTGTCCTGGGTTGAACTGTGTCTCCCAAATTTCACATGCTGAAATCTTTAGACCCAGTATGTCAGAAGGTGATTTTATTTGGAACTAGAGTCATTGCAGGTGCAATTTGTTAAGGGTGAAGTCATCACATTACAACTATAAATAGTGTTTTCTGGGCACAGACATCTGCCTTTGAACATCAAGAACAAGTAACAGGTAAACCACCTGCCCTTAGTTTCATGTTTATGGGTCAAGATCAAGGTTACCTCTAGACTCACGAACAGTCAGCCCACATTCTTACCTTGAGGATTAGGTTCTTAACCAGACTCTCACCTGTGTCTTGGCTCTCTCTAACCACCTCCTACTGGGCTCTCAGAGGACTTTTTCTAGCAGGCAAATCAGGTCATCATCTTATGTTGCCAATTAAAACCTTCCTCTGGGCTCTCCTCAAGATAAAATTCCAGCTGACCAAGTCACACCAAAGAGGATTCTCATCTCCTTGTGCCTTGGTTTCTGTTTCTGTTTCTAGCTCCTGCTGTCACACACTCCCTGCCACCCAGGCTCCCAAGAGTTCCACATTATTTCCACACTTCAGTTTCAGCTTGTGCCATTAGTGTCTGTTCTCTGCAAACAAATTCTTTAAATTTTACGAACCAAACCCAGACTTCTCACTCTCATTGCATTGACTACATTTTACAGAAATGATGTTTGTGTACAGCATAGCTCTACTATCAGATTATAAACTTACTTAGCAGAACCAGGAATTGAACTCAGGCCTTTGCGCTTGCCAGGGAAGTGCTTATTCTACTGAGCCATCTCCCCAGTCCTATAAACTTACTTAGGACAGAAACTATGACTAATCCATACCTCTGACTTCTAGCCCAGGGCCTGGAACACAGCTAGCACTTAATAAATGCAACAAATACTTATAAAACTGATACTGATTTCTTTTGTGTCAGTCAAGTGAAATAAAATTTCCTTCATTTTCAAAAGAGAATCTTATTATTTGTCTTGGATAATATAAGACAAGTCTATAAACAGAATTTTCATTTCATTTAAGTGCCATCTCTTCTAGCCTCAGACTTTGCATCCTGAGTTAGTAGTTAGATTTTACGAGAACAACAAAACATCACCACACCAAGTTGTTTCCTTATGAAAGTCAATTAGTTCTTCTATTATGGAGAACTTGGCAGCTGGAGAAGGCCTTCTACCCCTTTCCCTGATTTTGTTTTGGGAATAGGAGTGACAGCCCACGTGAAGTGGGCTGTGTCTGAGGCAAGTGGTCCTTTTAGTGATGTAAGCTCAGGCCTTTCTGAGAGCCTGAATTTGCTCTTAAGCCTAATTGAAGCTAGATGACACAGTGGGGAAAAGAACAATGCCTGGTCCTCAAAGCAGGTGAGGATCCCCTAGGACCAGAATAACAGCCCCCAACCCTCAGTGATATGGCAGCACTAGTCTAGTCCTGAAAGAGCCACGGGCTGATTCTCCCACTGACAGAGCTCAAAGGAAGCCAGCTGTAGACTGGATGCCTGCAGAACTCACATACTGGCTAAACAGGAGCTGCAATCCACACTTGCATCTGTTAGTGTGTGAGGGCTACTGCATTCTTTTCTTAGTTGGAATTCTGCAGAACCTTAAAGCCATGATATGACACGATATGAGCAATCTGCAAAGAGTCAAGTGAAATGAAATGGTCCCACATCAGACATAAGATCACACAAAGTGAGAGTTACAAGTGATTCAGAAATTAATCATTCTCCCTTTCAATAATAAAATACTCTTAGCTCAGAGAGGTTTAGTCATTGGCCTAAGGACACACAACGAGAAACAAGCAGTCCTAAGGATGTTCATTTAGGGATCTTGACTGCTTAGCATAGGATTCTCTTTATTATACCAACTACCTTCTTGGTTTTCTCACTCAGCTGAAGCTATAATATTGATTAAATCATGACATTTTAGAACTGTTGTTTAATGATTTTGAGGGAAGCGAATAAGTTGATATCAAATTATTATTTTAAAATTATTGCTAAGGTGCTAAAAGTGACATACTTCTATCTTGATCCAAAACTATTTATTTTTTATTTTTTATGTGTTTGGTACAGGATCTCACTATGCAGCTCAGACTTGTAGTGATCTTCCTGTTTCAGCCTCCCCAGCACTGGAATTACAGGCGTGTGCCACCAAGACCGGACTCAGTGGCCAGCTTGGTGCACCCAGGGGGTGGGGCCGGCATGGCATGTGGTATTGGGATCGAACCCCACGTCCTGTGCTTGCCTAGGCAGGCACTTAGAGTGCTGAGTTATCTCCACAGCCCTCAAAACTATTTTTAAAATGAGCTAGTAGTATTTCTTGGAAGTTCAATGCTTTGTGTAATCTTACATTATGATATTATTTGATCCTAATAATTAATAATAATCCAAAGATTCTCAGACTATCCAAAGAAATGTAAGCAAAGTTAAAGCACAGAAAATGGAAATCTCATCTTAGGCAGAGGACTCTGTGCACAGAAAAACAACTGTCCTCTGCGGTGGTGTAGTGGTATGGTAAAGACGATCTCTGATGAACGGAATCATCACGCTGGTGGTCACACTGCTCAGCATTTTAAATGCTGCTGGGCATTCACAGCAAGAATATGGCTTAGGACATCATATGGTTTAGAAGTTTTAAAGTTTCCAGTTTGGGTTATTTTTAGAGAATTGCTAATTTTGATTTGCTTGTCACTCTTTTAGATTGTGCTGAATCACAAATGCCCAGGTGGGTTGTCAACCATGGAAATGTTTAAAGGAATGTCACAGTGGTGATGTTCCCATCAGTGAGGAAAAGAGGGTCATGGGAGGGAGAAACAGATTCCACTGGAGTCGCCAGAGCTGAGCCGCTGGGAGCCTGGAAGGGAGTGTGTGAGCACCATGCTGCTTCCCCGCGCGCGGAATGGGGTCTCTATCCAGCATGAATTTGCAGCTGCTACAAATAAAGGACAGATCCAACAAAGCTAGAAGGATGGTTTAAAACTTCAGGACTGGGATAAAAAGGAAATACACACCCACTTGGTTGAATCTGAACCCAGACCAGGCCCAGCTGCCCCATTCAGTCTTACAGTCTGTCTGAGATAGGCTACTACATCCTACAGGTCACTGGACTGGACTAGAACTCTCCACAAAATATACAGCAGTGGTGATGCTTAGAGCCAGAAGTACATGTTACAGACTCCTTTATCCTAAGCTATTAGGTTAGACATTCAATATTTTCTGTTGTTCCAAATTTATATATTTATTTATTTGGTACAGGGTCTTGCTATGCAGCCCAGACTCACAGTGATCCTCCTGTCTCAGCCTCTCCAGTGCTGGCATTACAAACATGCATCACCACGCCTGGTCAGTGGCCAGCACTGCGAGCCTGGGGACCCAGGGCCTGCACGACATGTGGTACCTACCGGGCATCAAACCCAGGTCCTTGTGCTTGCCAAGCAGGTGCTGAGAGCACCAAGCTATCTCCTTATCCCCTGACTGTTTAAATTTGGAACACTGAAATAAATGAGCTATATTTTTCAGTAGATGCCATGAAGCGGTTTTCATTTAACTATTACTAAACATTGCTCTACCAAGCAAGAAAAAGTAGTTGAGCCAAATATAAGCAAGACACTGCCTCCAGTAAGTGGAACTTAGAAGTAAACAAACCAATTAAAAATGATTCGTTACTTCTAAGATAGCATCCCCTGTGGGAGTAGATCTGTATGAAGCAGACCAGCTCTTCTGAGAACAAAAAGCAGAGAAAAGAACCATGAGCAATCCCAGCCTAGGGCTGGTGTACAACATCTGCCCTGATGTTGGGGGATGGCTCGAGCCAGTAAGCGTCTCCTGCCTTCTGCTGACCAGGCATCCAACAGAGCCAGCCCATAGTCCAGGGGAGCAGCTACTCCTAGGAGCACTGATCTTAGGAGACCAGGGGTAGATACTACCTTTTGCTTTATTCAGTGTTCCTCAAATGGGCCCTGTGTTAAGAGCCAGGATACTCTGGGTGCTTAAATCAGCTTGCCTCCTTAGATACAAGCTGTGGGAGGGGTGAGGACAGGGTCAGGAAGGGGTTAGGGATAGAAAGTATGACAGAAGCAGAGATGCCAGAATTTGAATTTTGGCAGGGGAATGCAACAGAGATGTAACCAGTAGTGCCCATATTATTACGGCTTAGACCCGGAATGGCCCCTGCCCCCCAACACCAAGAGTTTAGAGGTGGGGTTTTAAACAGTGAATGGGTCATGGGTAACTACTCATCAGTGGATTCACCCACTGGTGAGCTTGGCCACTGTATAGCCCATACAGTGGGAGATCGGAAGAGGCGGTCACTGAGGCCAGACGAAAAAGGTGTAGCTCCCACCCACAGTCTTCCCTTCTCATTATACTTTCACAGTCCTCCTTGTCCAACTTCAGTCATTTGGCAGAGATCACATTTCATTGCTATGGGCAAGGCCTTAAGAAGACCCTCTCCTAAGAGTGCACCCGGGACACCTAGGATGAAGGCATAAGTGTGCAAAGGGAAGGCAGGACTCCGTGTGTGTGACGCACACACACACATGCGCGCATGCACGTGGGTGGTTACCAGAGCTGAAAAAGCAGAAGAACAGCAAGAGAGAATGGTCTGAGATGCAAGCTTCACTCTATGCCAAGAATGTAAGAATGTGTATACCTAATCCTGTTAAATAACTGTGTCATAGAGCTGAAGGTTAGCCACAACCTCCTATGTTAGAAGGCAACTGCTCTCCCTCAAAGGTCCATGTGTTAAGGGAGTGGTCCCCAGGATGGCAGGCTGGGACGTGGTGGAGCATGTGGAAGGAGGGCCCAGAGAGAGATCTGTAGGCCCCTAGAGTGTGGAAACTCATCCCGTCCTGTCTCTCTTTGCTCCCTGGTTTGTGATGTCACTGGTTTTGGTCTTGCTGCGTGACATGCTGCCTTGCCACATGGCACAAAGCAAAGGAGCAAACTGTGGTCTGTAGTCATCAAAACAGTGAGTCAAAAGAAACCTGTTCTCTATATATGTTCATCATGTCATGGGTTTTATTATAGTGACAGCAAATATTTAGAGCACTGCCCTAAAGCAGGACATAAAATGATTAAATTCAATAACAGGGTATAATTTGGATGAATTTTGTAAAATTTCACTTCTGTTGGCATCTTTCCATTTTCTATGTTGCTAGATAAATTTTCTAGATATTTTGAGAAGAATTAGGTGTTTTCTTTTAGTTTAACTACTCAGTAGAGATCTGATAAGCCAAGCAATGTCAGTAAATTTCTCAAGCAGACACATTTACTGTTTAAAGCTGCAGGAGGGTTATTTAAGAAAATTAACTGAAAATTCAATGAACTGCACACTGCTTTCCTGTAAGGGCTTATTTAAAAGCCTGCTTCACATTTAGAGTGAGGTCTTTTATCACAGGATCTGAATTAACACAGCAAACAGTAAACTGCTCGAATCAGAGCTTGAAAGCTTCTCAAACTGCTTTTGGGAGTCTCTTTTAAACGAGACACTTTGGTAGCAAAATTAAAGAAACACAAACTATAGTACAGGGGACTATTTTTATTACTCTGAAATAAATTTATTGCCTTCATATGCTCATTATTAAATGGGAAAAATCAAGGAATCAAATATTTTCTTAAAAAAGAAAAAAACAAATCACTAAATTAATAAAAATATAAAAATGAAAATCAATAATACAGATATTGAAAAGTATAGGGTATGTAAATATATCCAATTGTTTTTTAAAGATTAAAAACTCCTTGTAAATCCAGTTAATGATAAAAGAGAGAGCAAGGAGAAAAATAATTCCCCTTAGAATAGCCCATATGTTAATCGCTCAGAGAATGCCAACTCCTACCACGAGCAGTGACAAGAAGACCCTTCCTACAGAGGCTCAGACGTCTTTTGCGCTTACCTCCGTTGTAAAGCCTATCACTTTGAAACACTGCTCAATTAGTTCATACTGGGATTTATAAAAACTGTTATTCATCATGTCCTGTACTGTTCGGAGGTGGTCATTTTGTAGATACCTGAAAAAGTACAAAAAGAACTGTAAAAGCTAAAACTAAGTGGTGATGGAAAGTATTACTTACGCTGGTACAACCTGGTCAATTACCTGGGAGGCTTATTTTCAGGCAACTTGTAAAGGGCTAGTTTCTTCTTTTCAGCTAAACCAGCATAAATATAGTAAAAAATGTGAAAGTTTTTTTCTCCACTGAAAAATAAGATGGTATGAGTGATTATTAGGAATATGTATTCATTGTCAAAATTGCTTGGCAATACAGTTATTAGGACAAAGTCAACTGCAAGGATCTATGTGGTCTCCCTAGCACTGCATTTTGGTGTTCTGTGGTTGCTGCTGTCGTCATGTTAAAGAATCACTGTCATTAAATTATTGATACCATGATAAACACTTGATGTGAAATCATTCAGCACATGTTTATGCCCTTCAGACACTGTCCTAGGCACTGGGAATATATCAAGAGCAAAACTTTAAAACAAACAAACAAACAAACAAACAAAAAAACCCCCCTAACTTCTTGGAGTAGACAGGCAGAAAAAGAAACACACAACATAAGCAGATAACATGCAAGTGGTCACAAGAGCTTCAACATCTCATTGACTTGCCAGAACTCCCTGGGGAAGGCATGGCTTTTCCCACTTCACAAGAAGCTGACACTTGGAGCTATCAATCTCCTTCCAAGTCATAGATGTGCCTGGATTCAAACCAAGTCTATTTGAGGCCAAAACCCATGCTTTTCACTTTCTTTTGACACTGTCAAAAACTGAATATATTTAATTGTCCCCAGTATCACTGATAGAGGCTGTGAAGTGAGAGGAAGGAACAAGAAGGATGGCAAGCTACCCTGAGATTTTCATGTTGGAGGTGATGAAGGAAAGGAACCCTGAGCACAAATGAGCCATGGCCAAGGGGTAGAGAGGCCAGCACCTGCAGCAACAACATAGAATCTAATGACTCAGCCCCTGTGGTCATATCTAGAATTCAGGATGAGTGCAAACTTCCCACTAATTGAAAGAAGAGTAATAATAGAAAGAAATGAGAGCAAAGCTGAAATGAAGAAAGCAAAACTGAAAAAATTTTGTTTTCTCACCTCTGGGAAAAATTATGATTGATTGATTGAGAATCCCTTTTCATAGTTCTCAAATTCCATAACCCTGGGGCTCTAAGTATAATGAGCAGTTTCCCAACACTGGAATGACATAACTAAGGGAGCAGAGATCATAGTGAGGTGAATCTCTGTCTCCTATATTGAACTCCTTCAGTGTCTGCCTTCCCTCTTAGGTGGTTTCTGTCCAATGGGTTCCCAGGACAGAGCACACACACACGTTCTCCTGAAATAGAGAAGGGTCCTCCTGCTTCACAGCTCCTCAGTCATCCCCACCCCTGCTGCTCTGCCTCATTTTCACACCCAATAACCGCTGGGAGGCCATGAGATCTGCATCTCTCTGGTGGCATTCTCTTCCTCAGCTTTCCATGGCGTCCCCTCTTGTTTTAGGGTGGCTTAAATCCTCATGTGTGTATTCATGCCATTATGGCCAGGCTTAGGCTGGGCCTGGAAGTGGGGTATAGCATTTTGAGGTTAAACTAATCATAATGCCTTGAACCCTATGACTTTGCTCTCTTCATTTCTTTCTATTATTACTCTTCTTTCAATTAGTAGGAAGTTTGCACTCATCCTGAATTCTGGATATGACCACAGGGGCTGAGTCATTAGATTCTATGTTGTTGCTGCAGGTGCTGGCCTCTCTGCCCCTTGGCCATGGCTCAGTTGTGCTCAGGGTTCCTTTCCTTCATCACCTCCAACATGGAAATCTCAGGGTAGCTTGCCATCCTTCTTGTTCCTTCCTCTCACTTCACAGCCTCTGTCAGTGATCCTGGGGACAATTAAATATTTTCAGAAAAGAATTCATGTCATTTTTAATGTTTTTTATTCCAAGGGTGACTTCTGAAGATTTTCCACATAAAGTTACAAAACAAAAAAGCATGCTTTATGCTATGCGTAATTTTATGCTATTTTTCTTAAAAGAAGATAAAGGACTTTAAAGCTTTCCTAGATCTTCTCCTCCTGCATATTATGCAGAATAATGTTAATGGAGATGAAAATTTTACCTTTGCTTTCTTTAGAAACTATTTATTTTTACAATATAGAATTTTTTCCAGAATCAGTGGTTATTTAAACATCCATTTATATTTACTTTCCTAATGAGGTACCAAAAGTTATTTGGAGTTTTGGAACACATGTTGGCTTACTATTTTGTAATCTTTCGTTGTGGTGCAATATTCTGTCAAAAACTGTTACAAGAAGACCTTTCACGTAGGCTCATTCAAAATTCTAACACATTATTAATGTAAGTTTAAAATAATGTGATTAAAGTTTAATGTTTGTGCTGTACCAATTATTTTAGACACCCCAATTGGTATTTCCTGAAAGTTAACAAATAAAAACACTTAATGTGAAAGAGCAAAACTTGATAAATTGAATATTTCTGATCTCTGTTGTTTCGTGTTAGTATCTGAAAGTAAAAAGGAATGGTGCTATTGATTAGTACACACTCTGGGGCAGACTTTCTCCTGGGAGAACACAGTATCACTAAGCCTGGGAAAGTGCTCATATGTCCATGAAATCCAAGACTTTCAAATGTCAGATCAGAGGGGCCGGGGAGATGGCTCAGTGGAATAAGTGCTTCCCTGGCAAGCAGAAGGGCCTGAGTCCAATCCCCGGTCCCACCAAAAACAAAACAAAACAAAACAACAACAAAAAAAATTCAGATCAGGAGGAACAAAACAATGATCACAGAGTTGAAATCAACATAATTTCACAAGTATTTAGACCTGGGTAATGAAGAGAACCAGATTTTCCATAGCCAGAGGAGTACGGTTCCAACAGAGAGGAACTATGAAAAGATAGAGGCTTGGGGATGAATTCAGTTGAATCTGAGAGCAGCAGGATGCTTCCGTAGTTCAAAAATGTGAACTTAAGAGACAGAAAGAAATGCATCTCTGGGTGTTAATCACACAGAAGTATCTGTTGAGGTCATGATGGAGGAAGAAATTGCAAAGTGAGAAAGTAGAGAAAGAAAACAGAAATGTCTAGAACAAACCTTGGGAAGTGCACATGTTAGGAATGAACAGATATGCCTAAATCAGAAGAAAAATTTGGAGCAACAGGAGAATTAGAAGTTGCTCATGAAGCAAGTAAATCATGGCTTCAAAAGAGGTAGTCCATGGGCAAGATGCTGACAGCAGGCACATCCTTCCTTAGAATAAGTCAGATGTGCATCCGCAAGTCCCCAAGCAGTCACCAGTGAGACTTCAACAAACACTAGCACTGTTCATGAGCAAGGCTAAACAAAACTAAAAGTTTAGTTTAGTTCTTTTCTCATCACAAAAGAATGAAGTTTCTCTAAAACTATCACAGCATATAATTTAGTTTGCTTTGTTCCAATCACACTGATTGCTCCATGAATCATATCTTTAATTCCTAAATGATGCAATGTGCAATTACAAAAATGACTCATGAATGTAAACACACGAAATCAGTGGATTTTGCTTTATTAGCTTACATTTACCGAGAATTAGAATTTGACAAGATCTGGCAATACTATTAGAAAAAAACTGACCTTCATTGCAGAACCATCAGAAGGCTGAAGCAGTGGGAAGAAGCCACCTCCGAGACAACTCATCTCATGTCCTGCCCAAACCACCTCAAAGCTGCTCTTAAGATCAAGCCGCACAGCGTCTCACACACAGTGTGACTGGTGGTTACTGTGTCAGGGGTGCCTGGGGACAAACTCAGGGTCTTAGCACTTTGCCCAACAGTGCTTCTTGGACTCTGGATCCACTTCTACTCTGAATCCTTTAATACTTCTTTGGAGGCTTGTGGGAGTAGCCTCTGGGTAGGTGCACAGTGCTCGTCTGTGTAGGACCCTTGGGATGACCTATCCACTATGGCCTCTAAATCCTGTGACAAAGTCCTCAGAAGGGTGTGGCTTTATGAATTTGTGTTGAATCCTTGACAGAGTGGTGCAAGAAGGCATGGAAAGTTAATGAAGCTGTGCCTTCTTGAGGTCCCGTATGGTTTTCAGAAAACAATGCTTTTATTTCCTTTTCAACTGTTTCTCCTTCCTCCTAGATAGCCAGTCTCCTCAGCATCCCTCCTTGTCGCTGCCTGATCATTCCCTCGTGGCAGCTAAACTCATTCCCTGCTGTCCTGAGTGACTGGAGCACAAGGAATGACCAGGAAGCTTTGTACCAAGACATATACTGCCCTTAGGGAACCACAAGGATCCACATGCATCCATTCGATCAACATTTGCCAAAGGGATGAAAGAAAGAATGAATGAATGAAAGCTGGGCTTTGGATTAGGAGAGGTGAGAGTCCAAGCTCCTACTCAGTGACTTTCTAGCTCTTTGACATTAGCCAACTTACTAAAATTCTTTCAGTCTCAGTTTCACCATGGATAAAAGACAATAACCCTGTCATCTGACCGTAAGAATTGTAAGACCTAAAGGCTGTCAGGTGCTTAGCACAGTGCCTGCCATGGAGCAAATGCTCCATAAATATATTTTTCCCTTCCTCCACTGCAGGCAGCGCCATGCTGCTGCTGTGTTTACAACTACTCGGGAGCCCAGTAAAGGGCTGGCAGGCAGAGGAAAGCAATCGATGTTTGCTGAACTACACTGTTGTAACAGGAAGGACTGGAGTGGAAACAGCTGTAACTTCTATTTATGAGAATTACCCAGCAAGGCCTTCAATATGGGCATTTTCTCCTTCAATTTAGGTAGCTTCAAAGTTCTTCTTTAAAAATCATCTAGATTTAGAAAAGGACTCAAGTCACAAGTTTCCAGGAGTGTCACGAGATAGTTAAACAATAAACATGATCAAAGACTGGGGTGTGATGACATAGCAGAAGACAAAGAAAACCAATTCTCCTAATAGAAAGTGTAAGTTCATTTTTAAAAAATGTGCTGCACTGGTTCTTCCCTGCCCCTTGCACCTAGTCTCCACTTTTCTCTGCTGTGCTCTGGGACCCCCGAAGGCTGGCCTCTGAGACCAGCAGCTCCCTTGTTTGATTTCCACTGCAGCCAACAGGAAGCACAGAGAGGAGACTCATGAGGGAGGGGAGAGCTCAGGAGTGTCCATCCCTGCACTGTCCCGGGGCCACAGGCTGTGTCCTCTGGGGCTACAGACCTTGGGCAGCAGTGCCGTGCAGCTGCAGGCCCAGTGGTGCGCTTTCTCTCCACACTGTCTCCCACCCTGTTGGCCCATGGGAATCTCACCATTTGTTCTTGACACTTCGAAGCCCATTCTATATTTGTAAATAGGCTTTTCACTTCAAGCCTTTGAACTAGATATTTCTTTGTAGTAACTCTGATCGATTCAGTCCATTTAAATTCATAATGAAAATACCTATTAATGCTTTTGCTACATATTTGCTATTTTCCCTTTCAAATGTCACAAAAAGTTCCTCTGGCCTATAAAATATAATTTAATTTTTTTTGTAATTTACATTAAATGAAAGAAAAATAGAAAAATACAAATCCTGTTTTATTGTCAATTAGTAGGAAGCTATATTCAAATAATATTTGAGTTGTGTTTTCACTTGCTTGTGAATTTGGGAGTTGGAAAGTGTTTCTCCAGTAAACAGGGGAGGAAAGCTGAAAGAATGCATTGGGAAAGCTTATTAATGAACAGCATGCCTTAAATATGCTCCTAATGCTGCTATTTCTTGGGCCGCGTCCTGCAGTTTTTCAGTAATCATTAAGAGCTCATTTCTATATCTTCACTGTGCAGCCCTGGAGAGCACACGGTACCTCACTCCATACCATGTGCTGCCAATGGCGCCCCGCGTGCTGTGGAGCACTGCGGCTCCTCCTGAACATTAATGGGTCACTTGTAGGTGTTTCTTTCCTAACGTCCCAAAGGAGGGGCTCACACAGTTAGGAGCAGGGCAGAGGAGAGAGTTTTGCGAGCCAGCTTACGTGTCCACGTCCACACCAGACCCCAAGATCCCTCTAGGCATGGGTGGCAAAGGCACCGCACATTCACTCTGCTCTGGGCAATGAGCACACATCAATAACTGTGGCTGTCATTCATTAAATATCTTCAGTGTCTGGGCCTGTGTCATGCTAGATGCTGCTTCTAATCTTCACTATTATCAAAGCTGCTACTACTAATGGCTTAAACTTAATGGGGTTTGTTGTTAAATACCATACTACAGGTATCACCATATTGGTGGGTAAGTGCTAAGGCTTTTTCCACTTCAAGATAAAAATTGAGGGGGCTGGTGAGATGGCTCAGTGGTCTAAGGTACCTACTTAGAACAAGTTAGCAAAGCACAGGGACCACGGTTCAATCCCCCAGCACCACATGCCAGCCAGCCCCGCCCCCTGGTGGGCTGAGCTGGCCACACACACACAC
>NW_004524721.1:4338339-4352264 GCF_000260255.1 Octodon degus
AACTGAGAATTGAACTCAGGCCCTTGCACTTACCAGGCACCACTTATTCTAATGAGCCATCTCTTAATGAATCCTGAAGCCATATTTCAAAGCTGCCTAACAATGCTTTCTTACATACATTTCTTTGAAGGCCAAATGGTAACTATCCACACTGGGTTTTGTGTGCAAGAACTGTAATCCAGGCAATCTGTATTCATGATTTTGTTCATTTTGTGCTTGGGATTGAACCTACAGCCTTGTGGATGCTATGCACATACTTTACACTCTGCCCCATATGCATTATTTACTCATAAATCAAATGTTAGCAAATTTAAATGTATTTGTATTAAATACTAACATTAACATATAACAATAGTTGTGAATTTAACATGCAATGTTTCTATGATAAAGTACAGCATGAATGGCATGAAAACAACATGAGAAATGGAAGATTATAATTTATCATGCTTTCTCAAAATTACCACTAGGGTACAAATCAAATGTATAGCTAGTTTTCTCATCAGAATAACAAAAGATGTTTTGAAGTCATTATATAGAAGAGGAAAATTGTCACTCGCCTCAAACTACCTGTTAATCCAGTGTTGACTCTACTGGTGCATGTGCCTGATTAGATTACTGGGTGTGACCTGGAGGAGGGTGTCTCCCCACTAGCCCTTCTTTTCTCTCTGTATCTACGTCCTGACCACCATGATGTGCATGGCTCTCCCCCACTGTATGTTCACCTGTCATCCTGTCTCTACCTTGAAGCCGGTCAACTATGGAGCATAACTGTGAGCCAAAATCCAGCACTCCCTCAAGTTGTGGGGGTCAGGTACTCTGCCTCAGGAGTGAGGTGCAGGAGACACTACCAAAAGGAATTTAATCTCCTGTCAAATCAATATAGAATATCTTGGCATCTTAAATCAGTTGGTAATACAACAGAGCCCACTTCTGAATCTTCCACTTGGTCCCTTCCTTGTAAACACACGAAGAATGGAATCCAAAGGACTGTTTATATACAGCATGATTTAAAAGAGAAACAGACTTAGTTATTTCTAATTAAATTTCGCATTGATTTCATGTGGAGAAATAACATCCTATTTCAGGGCTTGTTCTTATTTTCTCTCTTAGAACTTCTGTGATAAGCTTTGTTTGTTTTTTGGTCTGGCAGCATCATTTTGGGTTATTTATTCATTTCATTGCTGAATAAAACACGTGAGAATAAGACAATCCTCAGGGGCCTCTTTGCTTCTAATGCTAAGTGCCAAACCTGAACTAAGTGATTGATAAAATTGTGTTAAATGAGAAAGACCTCTTCCTACTAAGAAGCATTGTCTCTGCTGATGCTTCCCAGTAAACGGGATACTGGAACATGAACTTACGCAGCTTGGTGGATAACTCGGGATTTTTCCAGAAGATACTCAGAGATTTGTGCACCCACTACAGCTCCAGAAGAGGTAAATTTCATTTCTAAGTATTTTCCAAATCGGCTGGAATTGTCATTTATAATAGTGCAGGCATTACCAAATGCTTCTACCAAATTGTTCACTTGTAAAATCTTCTCTTGTAAGGTTCTGTTATTAGCCTAGGAAGATGATGTCAAGATATTTAAAAAGCATAAAAATATTCATAAAAAGATCTCACTTCTTTATAAGCACTTTACATAGACACAGACCCTAGAATATCTTCTCAATAGATTACCAGATGTTACAGTCTCGGCTGTGTTTCCCCACCCATCTGTGTATTCACTTGTTTAATTCTTTAAAAAAAAAAAGGCAAAAAGTTACTCTATATTTTCTTTTCAAATACAGTTCTGGTTAGGTCATGATTTATAGACAAAAATTATAAACAATCTGTACCTTCTGGAATACACCTCTCGCTGTTCTTATTCCCACTTGCCCAAACTGGCCCCACCCAAACCTCCCCAAAGCCTGAACCGTTTCCCTTGCTTTCACCGCAGCTGCTAACCCTGAAACTAAGAGTAAGATGCTTTGTGGATTCTAAGTGGTGGACAGTGAATTGTGAACTGTAAGAGCAGTCCAGAATGTAGTGGGGAGAGGGCAACCCCAACTAAGGCCAGCAGTCCAGCTGGCTGTCTCTGTTTTTTTCTTACTCCATCTCTTAAGCTTTGGCTCTCAAACAAGTATTATGTTTTATTTTTCTTCTTTATCACTTTACCTAAAACCTCACCAGGGAGAAATTTATTTGGACTAACAGCAATCCACTTTTAAAAAGATATGTCCACCTTTCTACCACTTTAGAGGTTTGAGAAGGTACCAGTCACTTCCATCTTGGCAGAAATTAGCACAAGATTATGGCCAGTGCTACACCTTAATACCTTGTTGAAGTCATCTGTGTCAATTAGACATTTTGTAGCATGAGGAAGTGGAGTAGAACCAATTTCTCAGAACTAGACTACACCAGAATTTGAAGGGACTGAAGGAGCAGTCAGCCTGAAGTTTTAAGGCTGGGTGAGGATTTTTGGGAGTATTCTAAAAGAGTCAAGAAGGGGTTTAAAAAGGACAGCATTGAATATCAGTACAGATTTAGCTGTTTAAAAAATGTTCTGTGCTGCAGTGGAGTTCTGTTCTGCCATAAAGAAGGACAAACTTGAAGCATCTGTAAATAAATGGATGCCTCTTGAGGCCAAAATGTTAAGTGAAAGAAATCAGACACACAAGTTTAAATATTGCAGTTTCTCTTACATGAGAAACCTCAAATATAAAGAGCAAAATGAAAGATAAATAATAAAAATAGTAAAGAGATCCTTTTCAAGTGTGAAGGGGGGGGGCCTCCCGGTTAGCTCAGTTGTTTAAATGCCTGCTCACGCAAACACAGTCAGGTGCAGGATACCCTGGTTCAATCTCTAGCTTCACCTGCCTTACCACACCTGCCCTTCAGGTAGCCTGAGCCACCAAAACAAACAAACAATCCTTCAAGTGGAAGGAGAACAAGAGGTGGAGAGGAGAGGGAAGGAATGAAAATTTTTTTTAAAGAATCAAAGAAAAAATGGAAATAGAGCATTTCCAAGTGGGAAGGGGATCAAGAGTTGGAGGGAGCAAGGAGGGATGGGAGAGGAAGGGATCAAAGCATTAGGATGTGTTACCTACATGCACAAACTCCTCACAATAAATGTAATCACTGCATACTGCAAACTTGTACTAACACAAATACATTAATAAAATATACAAGTAACATACATTTTGATAAAATTTGTATTAAAAATGGTTTGTACTGATTTTGAAGTGATGCAAAAGGTAGAATAATATCATTAACCTGTATTAAATATCCAGGGTTGGAGGTACACATATACCAAAGTTAAGTTCTACCAAACACCCCAGTTTTGCATAGGGTAAATCTTCCATCAAGGAGATATGTAAAAGCAAGATAAGACCTGATAAGGGAAGGGTTCTCTCTATGTGGATACACAATTAAATTACATTTTAAGATTTAGGTCAAGATGAAGAGATTAGATCTACAAGTTTGCTGACATCTACAAGACAATAGACACACATTTAATTCATTATCCATGGGAATCTCTATCTGCCCACAAATCAAGACAGGGTGGCAGAGCCTTCGCCTATGGCCCTCGAGATTAACTCAGGTGCTCAGCCACTGTACCCACAGTGGTAGGCAGAGCTTCCCTAGCCCCTGCCTGTGTGTCATCTTACTTCACTGTGCTAAATCTACTCTATTGTATCCTAGACATAGTCTAGGGGGCTGACAGGCAAAGACATGGAGAGGGACTAAGATCAGATCCCCGAGGTGGCCGCTTCTTTCTGATCCTTACCAGCTCTTTCAGTCACAAGGACAATAGGTCCTGAGAGCAGAGGTTATTAGCATACTGAACAGAGTACATGTTTACTCCATACCTACATCCCTCATAAAAAATATTAAACTAGTCGACTGCTTTTCAACAGAACATTAAATTCTTTCTACTTATCATTTTCAATACAAATTAGGCTCAACTAAGAGTCGATTTGCACTGTGCAAACTTCTCTTTTTATAGAGAGATTAGATCTCACCTGTACCCTATGGTATTCAAAATATAAAATTTGTATAGTCACAGTGTTGGTACAATTTTTGCCATGGCTCTAATTATAACTATGTAGATCATAATACAATTTTCATAAGATTTAATTGTATATAATTACTTCATATTTAAGTTGCTAGCTTAATGAGAAAATATAATTGTCTTATCTCATTTTAGGGGCTTTAGTGGAAAATCAAAGACTCTTCAACATCTTCTAAAAAATTAATGTATAATTTATATATAGATTCATTTCTCATAGTGTACAGCTGAAAGTTTTTATTGACATATACTATTAATACATACAACCATTTAGTCTCCAGTATAATTTTTTTCACCCTGTAAAATTATCTTTTGATCTTCTATAGTTATCTCTCCCTCTGCTTCCAGCACCTAATACTCACCTGTGTTCCACTGTATCCCATTGTATGTCATTGTATACAAGAATGGCATAGAAATTGAATTATATGGCACATAGTATTTTCAGTCTGACTTCTCTGATTTAGAGTAACATATCTGTGATTCATCTAATGGGATTCACTACTTGTATGAGTGTTTGTTCCTTTTCATTACTTAGTAATGTTGAGCTTTACGATGTACTACAGTTTGCTTATCTATTCTTTAATTTGGTTTTTCCCTCTTTCTGAAGCTTATCAATAAAAATCACTATAAATATTTGTCTACTAGTTTCTGTATCAACATGTGCATTTATTTCTTCTGAATAAACAGGAGTAGGACTCCTGGATCACATGGTGAATGTAGTTTAGCTTTAGAAAAAAAAATCACATTATTTTCTAAAGTGGTTGCACCATTTTTTTATTCTTACTTGTACCACATATGAGAGATCCAGCTGCATTCCATCCTAATGAGCACTTATCCTTGTAAGATCTTTAAAATAATTTTTAGCTAATATAACATGTGTTTAATAGTAGTTTTCATTTGAATTTCCCAAATGCCTACTGTTGTTTAACAATTTTCTATTTATTTGTCATTTATACATCATCATATATCATTTATGTATCATTCGGTGAAGTGACTATTGACATCTTTCCTCTATTTTTTTATCTTTTGATTTCTTAATATTGAATTTTAAAAGTTTTTTTCATGTAGCCTAAATAACTAGGTACAACAGAATCAACAGAGAATAAATCTTAATTTGAGTAAAAATTCAATTTGTCCTTTTATGAATTATGCATTTTTATTATATCTGAGAATTTACTGGCTGACAACTCAAGATCAAAATAATGTTTTGTAAGGTTTTATAGCTTTAGATTTTACATGTAGGCTTATGATTCACTTTGAGTTAAATTTTTATCAGATATGATGTCTAAAGTTTATTGTGGGGAGAAGGGACACTAGGCACATGAAATTATTTCAATACTATTTGTTTAAAAGACTGCCATTCCTCACCAGTTGACCATGTGCCTTTCCTAAAAATAAGTAATATATGCAGGTTGTTTATTGTATTCCATTAATCTATATGTCATCCTTTATTATTTTTATTTTTATTTCTCCGCAGAAAATTGGAGGACTTTTTCTTAGCTAATCCAAGCTCCACAAACTCAACAACTCAATCTTTTTACCAGTATATCGATCATATAATTTAGTATTACTGAAGTTGTCACATGAAATATACAGACATCTTATATCTTTGACAAATGTTGCCAAAACTTCCAAGGGGGTTGATTAATTGACACTCCCACTAATGCATTCTATATCAGCATTCTAAATCATCAGAACAATATTTAAAAAACAATTATTTGTTTCAGATGGTATTTAAGTTTTAGCAAAATGAAACAGTTTTTCATATTTGTTTATTTTGTACTCTTGCAAAGTACTTCAGCTGTTTTTTATTAAGTTATATGGAATCTCATAAGTCAACATACCCACTTGCCTGGCAAGCACAGGGTCCTGAGTTCAATCCCTGGTATCAAAAAAAAAAAAAAATCAAGATACCCATGTGTTTTGGCTGTAATGTATGTCCAATATTTTTCCTAGCCTTTTTTTTTCTTATTGTGGTTAAATTTACATGACATCAAGCTTACTATTTAACTATTTTATGTGAAAATTCAGTGGCATTAAATTCATTCATAATATTGCCCAATTATCACTACCATTGCTAACCCTTTTTTTTATCATCCAAAGAATCTCCAGCAGAAATCAGCAGTACAACTATCCAGGCTATCCTGTGTTTATACATATAAATTTCTCTTTCCTTTCTTCCTTCTTTCTTTTCTCCTTTTCCTGATCCTGGTTGTTCCTTCCCTTTGAACAGCTTCTTTAAAGGAGCAGTTAATGCTTAATTTTTTTCTCTCTCTTTCATTTATATATACATGTATATATAAAATTATATATGTATTAAATATATAATTAATATATATATAATTAAGTATATATCAATAAATATATATATTTACCAATTTTGCATGCTTATATCTGGTAATCTGAACAACTAATTAAAGACAACAAAATGCAATATAACAACCATTATTGAATTTCTATCATTTTGTTTAGTGAAATTTAGTATCATTTCTGTTTTTTACTAGTTTTTTCAATTTACTTTAAAAAAATAACAATATAACAAATTTGCAATAAGCATGCTCCCCCAAACAAAAACCCTCAATAGGACTGCACAGTAGATCCCTATGCCTCCCTGCCCTAGGCCCCTGTTAATCTCTAATCATCCATATGTCTCTTTAGACTTGTATTTTTATATGCTCCATATGAATTAAATCAGGCATGTACTCTTACGTTTGGCTTTTTTTAAAAAAACTTTTTAGCATCTTCAAATTTTATTCAAGTTGTATTTATCTATTTTTTAAAAAATTTGAGTTGCATTAGAATTCTATTCCTTTTATGGCCAAATAATATTCCATTGTATATATATTCCATATTTTGTTCATTCATTCATCTGTCAATAAACAAGAGCTGTGCCCATTCTTTGGCCATTGTGGCTTAGGATGCTATGGATATTTACATACAAATATTTGTTTGGTACCCTGCTTTAGAACAGCTCTCTTATATGGTAATTATTAACTTTTTGAGCAGTACCTGTTTTGTACAATGACTACACTATTTTACACTACCATCAGTTTTGCACGAGGGATTTGCCTTCTTCCCACCCTTGCTGACATCTGCTGTTCTCTGTTGTGCTGTCATTGTGTGCTTGTTTGTAACCATCAGAGTGGATGTGAAATTGCATGGAATTCTGTGTCAGATCTGCCATTCCCAGATGACTAATAATGCTGAGCATCTTTCATGTGCTTCTTGCCCATTGTCCGTTCTTCGTTGTAAAAATGTCCATTCAAGTTCTTTCTCACTTTTTAATTGCACTGTTTCTTCTATGTTTTTGCATGTAGGAGTCTTAATATACATTCTGGATAGTAGCGCTTTGTTGGACATTTAATTTGTAAACATTGTTCCCATTATGTGTGTTGGCTTTTCATTCTGTTGCTAGTCTTTTGATGCACAAAAGTTTTCCACTTTGACTAAATCCAATTTATTCTTGTTATTGACTATATTTCTTATGTTGTGTTTAAGAAACCATTGTAAGTGTAATGTCATCAAGTTTTCTCCTTAATTTTCTTTTGATAGGTTTACAGTCTTAGCTCTTTAATCCATTTAAAATCCCTTCTATTTTGTGTGTATAGGCTTCCTCAGAGATGGTCTCTGTTAAATTCTGTTTATCAGATGAATGGCCACAAAGAAAGTGTCCTACTTAGGAACATTGCAGTTGTGAATTTTCACAGGTGTACTGTAAAGCAGACTCATTTTTGTAAGATTATAAATGAATCCAAATTACAAACATTGTCCCAGAACAGAACTCCTGAAATCAGAGGCTCACTGTATTTCCTATTTTCTGACCTTTTCATTATGGCCACTTTGGAAATCTTTTCTGTTTCACAGTCCACTAATTAGGTTGAAAGGCTTGTTGAGGGCTCAGGCCTTCTGTGGGCGACCTGCCATGTGACTTTCATTAAGTGTGCAGTGCACGTTGTGCCGGGTCACTGTTTTGTCTGGCCCCATCATCTCTGCGGTCAGCCAAGGAGAACAGCCTCTCCTTTGCCAGCATTGCCTTCTGTTGATAGAAGTGTCCAGCATGTGCCCAGCTCTGGAGAGCTAATTCCAGTCAGTTTCAGCACAATGAAATCATGGCAGGACCAACCTCAAGAGCTCTGTTTTGCAAGGCAGTGTCTGGTCTTGCATTTTCGAAGTCATTCATCTTTATATGTATATTCCTTTATGGTTTTAAATTTAGTGTCTTAACAAAGAAAGCTGCACACACACTGAAATTACTAAAAGCAAATAAAAACTAACTAAAAACCAATATTATGCATATTTATCTTAAATAACATTGTATGATTTTGGTTTTTATATCTTAAGAAGTTTTCCTACTTTGTGTTTTCTCTCTTAGTGTGAGAGATGTAATCTATCCCTCCCATGGGCTGTCTCTGCATTTTCTCTTCATTTTTCACCTCATTGCATAGGAGACAAGTGACTGACAAAGAGTTCTAACCAGTGTTCAAAACCAAGGTGGAGTGTTATACCTTTGGACACACCTGGCAGGAGGTATCCTGCGACATTTGTTATTCTGAAGACATTTTGGTTGTCACTCTGGTGGCAGAAGCTGCTGAAAGGCAGTCTCTTTGAAAGACTGGTGCTGCCATACTGTCCCTTTTTTGTGAAGATCTTGATGGGAGATCCATGTGCAGCTTTGCCAACAGCAGTGTTTGCCTAGGGAGCACTTCATGGTCCTTCAGGCTGAGAGGATGACTTGCTGGCAGTGTATATGTACAGGATATGGTATGAGCAGTCCCTTGTAAGGTTTCAGTCCATAATCAGCTGGCTCCAAGGCAGGGGAGCATGGCACAGGGCAACAGCCCAGAGTGGCAGAAAAGAGCAAAAGTGGCAAGGGCACAGTGGGCATCCTTCAGTAGCTCGCTGCTTGACTACTGCCTTTTAGTACATCTGGAAGTCAGGGAGAGTTACTATTTTCCACCTTTGTTGCTTTCAAAATTCTATTTCTTTGCCTTTCTACATATCTTGTTGATTCAGTGTGTTAATTTCCACCAATAAACTTTCTGAGATTTTTATTACAATTACATTGAACCTACAAATCAATTTATGTGAGATTTTTTTTTAAACATTTATTTATTTATTTATTTATGTGTGTGTGTGTGTGTGTGTGTGTGTGTGTGTGTGGCCAGCTCAGCCCACCAGGGGGCAGGGCTGGCTGGCATGTGGTGCTGGGGGATAGAACCACAGTCCCTGTGCATTGCCAAGCTTGTTTCAAGTAGGTGCTTTAGACCACTGAGCCATCTCTCCAGCCCCTACAAATCAATTTATAAAAGAAAGACCTCAGTAACATTTAATGATTTAAGCCATACACATGTTATATACCTCCATTTAGTTCTTAGATTTCTTTTATGATTTTTATTTGTTTTTTAGGATACATATCATATATATGTATATATATGATTTAGGTGTACATATTTTATGCTTTTTGGTGCTATTGTAAATGGTACTTTTAAACTTCAATTTGTAATTAATTGGTCAATATATATATATATATATATATATATATATTACATAGGCAATTGATTTTTGGTATAATAACTATTTTAGTCTTCTAGAGACAAGAGGAGAGAAAATATAGAAAACATTCAACAGCTGTACTGGGCTAACAAGAAAATCATCTTTACAGACTTTCCTAATGTTGTCTCCCCAAAAGTCTCACTGGTTCAGAGATGCAGCTTTTCATAAGTGATTAGGTCACTGCAGAACTGTATCCGTCAGTATATAAGCCCACCGATGAGTTTGTAGCTGGCTAGGTTGTGAGTAGGCAGGCCCGGCTGAATGTTGGGCACTAGATATAGGACCTAGAAGAGTGTCTTCTTATCCCAAACTCCTTCCTTGTCTGTCTGCTTCCTGGCTGCCACGGAGTGAGCAGCTTCTTCCACCTGCCCTCCCACCATGCTGTTTGTAGGAGGAGTCAGCCAGCCATGGGCAGGCAGAACCCACCGATGTTGAGCCCAGAGCATCCTCTTCTTTATGTTATAGGTGTTGAGATTCTGTCGCAGCAACAGCGAAGCAGTTAATGTACCTAATAAGAATATAAAAACTGCAACATTTTCAAAACACAATATATGTTTTAATGTTATTTGTTATATTTTAGCTGAAAACATAATTATCTGTTATAATTTCCAAGCATTATTTAATGTGGGAACTAGTGAACAAGACAGAAAATTATCTGTTATATGAAGTTTTAAAATATAGCAATATTTTAGTACAGAGAAAAGTAAATTCTACCTTTCCGAGCACTGTTAGCTGCTGAACTAAAAGATGAGCACTTTCAGTCTTTCCAGCTCCACTTTCTCCAGAAATAACAATGCACTGCATAGGAAGAAAAGGAGACTGTGAGAAGACTTCAGTCTCACAGAGTTCACCTGGCACACCAGAAGCTAGAAGGGGAATTTCTGAGAGTGCAACAGGACTCGCCTTACCTGGTCTGAACTGTACGTGACCATAGACTGATAGCCTACGTCAGCCACTGCAAAAATGTGAGGAGGGTTGGCAGTTCTCTTTGCTCCAATATATAGTCTGGAATGCTTGAGGTTGAAAAGAATATGTCTTTTAGGCTTTTAAATTTTTTTCTCTTTTTATTTAAGATGTGGATTATTTACAGATATGGTTCTAATTTTAAAAGCAAAATATAAATAAAAATATCATTTCATGGCAACATAGTATCATTACATACACTGCACATACATA
The DNA here is from genome assembly GCF_000260255.1 of Octodon degus. Taxonomy (NCBI): domain Eukaryota; kingdom Metazoa; phylum Chordata; class Mammalia; order Rodentia; family Octodontidae; genus Octodon; species Octodon degus. The sequence continues at coordinate 4,349,120 of NW_004524721.1, forward strand.
CATATATACATGCACAAATTGTAACAAATTATGTAAAAGAAAAGTCTGACATAAAACAGCCTTGGAAGCCAGGCGTGGTGGGGCACACGTCTAATCCCAGCACTTGAGAGGCTGAGGCAGGGAGATTGCTGTGAGTTCGAGGCCAGCTTGAGCTACACAGTGAGTTCAAAGCCAGCCTAAAGTACACAGCAAGATACTGTTTCAAAAAAAACAAAAAAAAACCCAAAAACCCAGCCCATGCATATGGTATGATGTGAAAGAATATGACATCACTGGAAGTAGACTTAAAAGATTTTTGCATGTTATTTCCAAAGCAGAAATTAAAGCTTCAAAATACTATAACTTGATTAAATAAAAAATTTTATAAATACAACAATCAAGTATCATGCTGTAGACTACTCTTTGGATATAATGTCTAATGTGCAACCACTACTTTTTCCCTCATACTTCATTTAATCTGCATTGTCACACTTGGTTTGTATGCAGTCACACGGTATAGTAAGGCCCAAATGTATAAAAAAGCCCAACTTCTCTGGTCTATGTCACAGCTCATAAATTTATCATTATTCTTATAAATTTGAGAGTGGTAATGGGAAATAGCTATGTATTTTTCATGATTAAAATAACTATTAGGTACAATATTAATTAACTTCTATGCATATGTATAGAAAGAAAAGAATAGGTCCACTTAAAAATGAAAACAGTTTAGTTTAGTTCTATATTTAAACTATTAGGGTTGAATACCTGATAATTATATATCATATTCATAAAATACACACTGTGTGGTAATAATGAAGCCAATCAATATATTACAATGAACAGTTAAACTCCCAAATTTTACAACTACTAAGTATATATTTTGCATATAATTATATATTTGCATATATTATAGTTCTATTTTTGAATCTCAAATACCTGGTTCAGAGGGAGATACTAAACATACACTTTTAAAGCATCTGTTTAGTAAAATGCTATGTAGTATCAAGTTGTTGCTAGTAACTGGATATAATTAACATCCATTGGAGAAAGGAAGAACAGAAACCGCATCTAGATCGACTTCATCTATTTCTTTTATATTTATATTCTAACAGCAATTCTATAATTGTTGTTTTGAAAGTGCTAGATAAAATTTTTTTTGCATCCATTTACATCAATCATCTGGAAAATATAATTATTTGTACAAAGTAGGAGAGTACAAGGCATGATACATACCTTAGTGGAATACAGACCTAGACTCTGAAAAGGGTTAAGAGCAATGAGTATATCTCCCACATAGATATAGATTTGATCTTTGGAGTAACACTTCTCAAGCTGCCCCGAGACTGTATTCTGTAGAACAATAAAAATTTCTCTCTTCAAAATCATTGTGGGAAACTACAACTTAACAGGAACATAGTAATAAATAAAACACCTAGACTCTAGAACACAGGTTAGAAATAGGCATAGTATCAGTAAAAATGTAACATCAGACACGCAATTGACTGGTATTTTTCCTCTAGCTTTGAGAACCAAATGGGCATATCAGTATTAACTTCATTTTCCAAAGGAAATATTATGTTTACTATTATATGTTTTATGTTATATGCAATATACTTTATTGAATTCAAGGAAATAAGTAAATTAAGAGGATAAAATAGAGAAAGAGAATTGTGAAAGCGGAAGGAAAGATGCAGTGAGCATGGCTGTATTTTGAATTGAAGTCATTTAACAGCTTTATGGAATATTCTAGTTGTTTCCTCAGATGCTTGGTTGTGTAAGGCAGAGGGAAAAATTGGGAGAAGCAACTTTCATAGTTGATAAATGATAATCACATGAGTCAATTTAAAATACTATTATTTTATAAATTGTCATTTATAGAACATAACACATGACAGCAACAAGAAATCATATGGTTAAAAAGAAGTAAAAATACAAAATACACATAGTATAGAGAGAATAAGCCCAGCGTATCATATATTAAAAGAATTGATAACAATATCACTGGTGAAACCTTTATAATTCACATCATCACAAAATTCACTATATAAGAATTAGGGAAGGTATTTGATCTTAAGACATTTGATGTTCCTGAGAAATATTATTTTGAGAAAGTCTTGAGTTATTTATATTAAATTTCCCAAATGACTTTGTGTTAGATTTTTATTATTGGAACAAATACCTTCAATCTTTCAAGTAATAAAGAGAAGAGGTTTGTCCTGTGCAGTGGTGCAGATTGCGCTAGGGACTGTGGGGAGGCAGTGCGTGATGGTGGGAACATGTGGAGGACCGAGAGCTGCTCACTGTGGGTACAAGAGTGGAAACGCCCAGGTCCCACAGCCCCTAAGGACCTGCAGCCTCTATGGTCCCACCTCCCAATAGCACCACAGGCGGGAAGCCAATTGCTTAGCACCTGGAGCTGTGGTGAACATTCTGGATCCAGAAACTGCAGAAGATCACTTCTGGTCAGCATGCATCTCTTGCTTTGTTGTATTTTTCAGCAAAATGTTTAGGCATGTTAATAAAATATTAAATAAACAAAAGTTTATTAACTAAGTAGAAGCCCTAAACTTTACTGAAAAAAGGGCCACTTACTTCTCAAATGATCTGATTATCTGGAATAAGGTGTGGATGAGGGAAAGAGATGCCAAGATTACAGCTTCGTGGCATAGAATTTTACCTTCACAAAAAAGATTTCTCAAGTATTTCTAAAGTAATTGGAATAAACTGTCTCAAGCAGAATTCAGTGCTCTAAAAATATGAGCATGTCACCTACAGTTCACTCCTTTGGGCTTTGTGGTCCTATGGAGGGACCCAGGGCCTGGTAACAGAAACGTTCTCATGCTATCATGGTGGATTCTGGGTTCTGCCACTGAAAGTAGGGGAGAAGAGGGAGGATGCCGGCTGGTGGTTTAGAAGGCAGATTTAGACACAGCAAGTCATACGTTTGAGACTTTTGGAAGTAACTGAAGAGAAAAAAGATCTACAACTCAACAACTCATGCTAGGGGCTTGCACACCTTTGCCAGCTGAGCATTAAAAAATTGGCATGAAGCTAGAAAGATCTGGAAATTTGAGTTTTATTATTAAAACTGGAGATAGATGAGCTAATCAGAAAGTTGAGGGGAAAAAGGAGACAGCTGTCATTCAAAGACTCCTTTGGAGAGTCA
>NW_004524721.1:4353033-4366741 GCF_000260255.1 Octodon degus
AATAATAAAAAAAGAAAAATAATAAAAAAAAACAAAGACTCCTTTGTCCATATCATTTGCATAAGTTTAGACACACTAGAATGTTGAAGTTTAATTAAACTCAATTCTTACCTCATCCAAAATATCTAGGGTTGCTAAATCATCTACATCCTTTGGAATGGAAATTAAAGATCTGTTGAAATTACCTTTCTTGGTATGAATACGTTCATGCCTGTGGGGAAAAACCATTTCTGAGTTAAAAGATTTTTACTGATCAGAGCAGAAGTTGTTTTACATACATGTGAGATGGAATAAAAACTTTCTAACTTCAATTATAGGCCATTATAAAATACCCCAATATATTTTGTCTTTGCTGTTTGTTTTTTTCCTTTCCACTAGAAAGCACAACATATGAACTATCAAAAGGGTCCATAATTTCTGTCAAGAAATACCCTACATTTGTTAAAAATTTAAAGCTTTCTATAAATTTCTATGATTTAAAGTGTTAAAAAGTGGTGAGTCTGCAAGATTTGAATTTATTAGATTTCTAGTACTGAGGTAGTAGGCCACTGGCAGTCAAAGTATGATAATTTAAAAGTTATCATCCAGGAAAATTTAATAGTCATACAAAATATATCAAATCTTAAATTTTGAAAAGATTAAATGTATGTAAAAGTGGATTTCAGTTACTACTATCTTTATTTCTAGAGCAGAACATGTTGATAACTTTCAAAAGTAATATAAACATCCTTATGTAATGTGAAGGCTAGAGAAGTTGAGATAAACACAACAGCTTGCTTAAACTTTTCCAGATATCCACTCTGAGAACTGTACTTTTCAGTGTTTAATCTGTGACATACTTCCAAGCATCTGGACTTGTCCACTGATATAAAGGGAAAGGAATGACCAGAACGTAAGAATTATTAAGAACCATAACAACAACAACAACAAAAAAGAACCATAACATTCCCTCAGAAACCTTTAGTGGTTTATAATTGCTTAAAAAATTATATCTATTAGTGATAGGGATATAGCTCAGCTCTGGAGTGCTTGCCTAGTAAGTAGAAGGCTGTAGGTTCAATCCCAGCATGCAAAAAGAAAAAAGAAAGAGAATTCAATCTATTACCATAATAAACAGACCTTTCCCTACCTATGGCCAGCTCCCTGTTAGCTTCCATCCCCTCTCAAATGGACATCAATGCTCTCTGGTCCTTCTATGGTTGCTGTATTTTTTTTTTTTTCACCTTAGCTATATCACCTCACAAGCAGCAAACTGCCTTCCTTTGGCTTCCAATCTCCCCCATTTATTGTTCTATTTCTTTGTTTTATAGAAGGAAATAAACTCTCTAAAGCCATCATGTACACTTAAGTTTCTTTGGGCATCTATTGCCACATTCCATGACAAGACTTTTTTACTCAAGAACCTGATGACCTTCATGTTGCCAAAGCGATAGGTCAATTCTAAATCCTCATTTTACTTAATCCACCAGCAGCATTTAGCCACTGCCTCCATTTTTCTTGGCTCCCAGCACATTCTCTAGATTCTCTTCCTGCTTCATGGGTGTCTCCATCTGAGTATATATGTATTTTATGGTTTTTCCTCATCTTTCTGTCACATTTTGAGGTTTCTCAAAATTGAAAGAAATTTCAGTTCTTTGAGCTCCAATCATCTTTTCTGCATTCATTTCCTGTTTTCAGAGCCTCAAACATTCCTCCTGCACTGATAACCCCAGATGCAGGCATCTCAGTGCTTATTCAACACTTCACTAGAGACTAACAGGCAGACCTAGCATATTCTGAACCACACTGCTGAATACCTGGGACCTAGCCCTGCCCACCCCCCATGATCCCCATTTCACGCTTGGGGATCATAAACTGAATTCTTCCCATCATTCAGAACAAACATCTTAGAGGCATCACTGGCTCTTTATTTTCTCACATTCTTTATACAATCTAGATACTGATCCCTTCAGTCATTATGTCATATCCAGGACTAGATATTTCTTACCGCTCCCACCTCCAACATATTTCATTCTGTTACTGCAGCAGCAGTCTTTTAAGAGGGCCCTCTACTTCTCACAGCCCTCTCCTCACTGAAGCCAGAGGGGCCCTTGAAAGTAAATCACATCTTGTCACTCCTCTACTCAAAATTCCTGTCTTTACACTATTACTCAAAGCAATGTCCAAAGTCTCAGCACGGCCTACCAGACTCTCTGTGCATCTGGCTCTTCCTCTATCTCCCCCATCATTTCTCTAACATCATCTCTTCCCAATGTTCATCCTACTCCATTCTTCGCACCCACACTGGCTTCCAGGTTGGACAGTACATTTTTGCATGTTTCTATCTCACAGACTTGGACTTGCTGTTCTCTCTGACAGAATGTGCAAAATTATTAAGAACCATAACAACAACAAAAAAGGAACCATAACATCCCCTCAGAAACCTTTAGTGGTTTCTAATTGCTTAGAAAATTATATTTATTAGTGATAGAGATATAGCTCCGCTCTGGAGTGCTTGCCTATTAAGTAGGAGGCCCTCCCATATCTGCAGAATCCCCTTTCACCACCTACAGGCCTCTCTCAATACTGTACTGATCACAGTCATTTTTCTTGAGCAATCCATGTAAATCAATTAGCAACTTCTATCCAGAACTTCTCATTCTGCCCTTTTCATGTTCTATTTTTACCAGTTTTATCTCTCTCCTCTCAGATATTGCTCCCTCACATCCTCTCATTAGATTGTAAACTTTGTGAGAGGGGGCACCAGTGTCATCCACTGCTGAGGCCTCAACACTCAAAATGCCTGGCCCGGCACATAGCAGGTACTAACTAAATATCTGTTGAATGACTAGACAAATGACATTGTATCTAATGTGCATTCCCATTCACAAAACATTTTTATACTTTAATTGGACTTGCCCCTGTTCCTTCTGTATCTCCTGTAGTTTCACTATTTGCCCTATGCCTTTATTTCCTCTTCCGCCCCATGTGGCTGATGAGATTTCAACTCTCCACAGTCGGCCTCAAATACTACATCTTTTAAATCTGTCAACACTATGCATCCATGAGAAGAAAGATCTTGGTTAGGCCATTTCAGTCTTTTTGTGTAATGGGTTTCTCTCTATGAGACACCGACTTCCCATCTTTTGCAGCTGTTAACTCAAGATGGATCACACCCCTAAATGTATAGCTATAAGACTCATAGAAGATGACAAAGGAGAAAGATATCCTTCGATTTGGCTGTGAGTTTTGAGTTGCAACACCAACATCATTGTCCATCCATGAAAAAAAAAAACACTGATAAGCTGGACTTCACTAAATTAATTTAGCCTTCTGCTATGTGGAAGACATAGTTAGGAAGATAATAAGTAATGCTCAGAACAGTGTCTTGCTCCTACTTTATTTTGTTTTACTCTTATTCTAGTTCTCAGTTAGGCTCCTCCATAATAGTTTATGATAATGAATAATTATGCACTTATTTATGTGGAAAATTTTATAATATCTAATCTTTTACTAGAATTAGCATTTCAAGATTTGAAACTGTCTTTAGCTCTACATTTTATCACATGAATAAGCAGCTTAATATGAAGGTATAATATGAGGCATGATGAAAAAATACAATGGGTATTTAAATTTTAAAAAAGTATTACACTAAAAGATACCTTGCAATCAGTGCCCTTCAAAGTACGCCTCCTCACTCCATACACTTTCATCTCATCATTCTCCCCACTTTCTGAAGCAGTTCCAGAAGCTCTCCTTTGTAACTGTCTTTATGTGCACTGTCATGACTGCCTGGATGTCCTGAGGTGACACACCGTGTTTACCTTTCATGGTCATTTTGATGTTAGGGAAGAGCCAAGAGTTGCACACTGCCAGATTGGGTAAAAAAGGTAGCTGAGAACACACTGTAGTATTTCCACGAGCCTGCCTCTCTGGTGGATGGCACTCAGCAGCAGCATTCTCTGTATTTTTAATGTCACATGAAGATATTCACCAAAGGAGACTTCCAGAACTGCTTCAGAAAGTGGCAAGAATGATGGGATGTGTGGGGGAAGATTACCTGAGAGGGATTACTATGTCCTTTACTATACTTTTAAAAACAAATTTAAACACACATTTTATTATTTGATCAACCCTTGTAGGCCCTAAGTAAATGTCAATTTAATGTACAGGCACATGCATTCTTCTACAATTTTTGGTACAGGATTTGCATACTTCATTTCCACATTAGGTGAACTGAATCAATATCATCAACTTGCCCCAAAGAGACCCGCATAAGTATAGTAATTTTTTTCATATTATTTTTAAGAAAATAGATAAAAAATCAAATTATCTAAATGAAGTAAAACATCTTGAACTTTTTATCTGTTCTTATGAGTAGATTTGGCAAAGACCAGAAATCTGCTTACTGTGATGATGAAAACCCCAGGCAATTCCCCATTCTGTACAGCACAATCTAAAATTTCCTTGGTGAAGAATTCACTGCCTTCTTGATCCTGCTCAAACCTTCTGACACCATTCTCTCGCATAGAACACCTCTGGAAGGCTGAGGACTTTGAAGGCTCTTTATTTACTAATCCTGTTTTCTCCACCTGGAATTATTTTCCTCCTATACATGTCACAATTCTACTACTTCTCAAAATTAAGCTCAAATTCATTCCCTAGAGCCACTGCAGGAAATTCAAGAGAGAACACAACGATAGAGGCAAGTTCTCACATTAAATTAGGCCTATACATAATTTCTGTTTGATATGGAAACACCAAACCAATGCCATTTTGTGTTCTAGCGCCATTTTGCAACCTAAGTTTCTGTTTCCTTAAGTTTGCTTCTTGTAAATTTTGTCATAGCTACCTAACCCAATACCATGCCATACTTTGTCATAAGACCACTTATTCCTTATTTAAATTGTTGAACACCTTTCTTCTGTTACAAGCTAAGCTCATGCTTTGTAGTACTTTTGTATTTGCACAAACTCCTATCAGCACAACCCCACCCCAGGCCTAGAACTAGACCCAGATCTACAACTATGTAACCATTCTCCCCTCCTGCGCTTTAGGCTCAGCACTTGGCCATGTACTGGGTGTGCACTGCTGGCCCCTAATAACCTTGCTTGTCTCTGCATCCAGCCTCCACAGGACTCAGTTAAATAAGTGGTGTTGCTGCAACAAGTTTTTTCATCTTTCTGGGCCTGGATCTATGTATGTAATAGAATTAGCGGCTTTAATCTTCATCATAACCTTAATATGATATCTGTGTTTCACTGAAACAAGTAATTCTTCCAGTTTGAGTAGAAAGTATCTTTAAATAATCTTTATTAGCATAACACTTCTTGAAGTACACAACTAATTTCTCACAGAGCATTCAAATGTTTATATGCATAATTTTATACATCAGTGAATAGCCAATGAGTCATGATTTCATACTCATCTAGATATTTTTTATGTCTTTATTAGTGTGCATGCAATGATTTGTCAGATTTAGCTGAATGCCAAGTATTAAACAGAATTTCAAGAACAGCAAATTTTGATACTTAAAAATCTAAATTTAAGCGTACAGTTCAACATCGGCACCATTTTTTGAGACTTTGCTATACTTAAGACATTGACTACAGTATTGTGAGGATTCTGTAAGTAGAATAAAATCTAATCCTCTATTCCATGAGTTTCATTCTAGTATAAGACATAGACACAATTGTATTTATAACAATACTTCTGTATTTATAACTAGTGTCCAAACTGAAGTAACACAAAAGTATTAGGGAATTTTATCCTGGCAAACTGGGAACAGCTCCTAGTAGATTCTGCATTTAATTCTGGTATCTAAGTAGGAGTAGGACTCTAGCAACTGATGCAGAGTATTTTTGTTGGGTGAAGACTGGTAGGTGGTCTAGTCCGGATGAACAGTAGTTACAGAGGCTCAGATGCAGAACATGTGCTCCAGAGACAGTGATTATAGGCCATGCCCAGAAGGTACAGCACTACAGTCTATGAGGTTGAAGGCTGAGGAAACTAGGCCAGGGGAGGGACCAGTTGTGGAGAAATATACATGCCTTAAATGCTTGCAAATTCTAAATGTCCAAAAGCAATGCATAGTGTCTGCTCACAAATCTGAAGCTCCTCTGGCACTTCCTGCTTCACTGACAGAGTCATCAACTTAACTGTGCATCCCAAGACAGCTCCTTCTCTCTACCTCCCACATGCACTCCATCACCAAATTATGTTGTTTGAATATGCTTAACATTTCTTAAGTCTCCATCTTCTCCACCTCCACTAAGGAGATGACAGTGCCACTGAGGTGGAGATAACGGGTTAGTAACCATGATAAAGATGGGAAGAAAAATTTAGATGTCATGAATGCCCCACAGGAGAAAATTTCAAGGAGAAAGTAGATAAAGGGCACACAAGAACTGAACAGGATGAAATTTTAAAAGGCCAACTGAACAGGATAAAAAGTAGGGCATCTTATTTTCAACTGATAGCTTACTCACTTAGTGATAGCTATGACACAAATAAGAAAGGGTTCTGTAGCCCAGAATTTCTCTTGAAAAGTTGACAGCAAGAGGGTTATAGCTTGAGAAGAAAGCAGCAAGTTGAAAGATGGATAACACAGAGGTATAAACAAGCTGAAAATATGAAGAGGAAGATTCTGAAGATGTGTATCAAATTTCATGGGAAAGAGACATTGTTAATCAAGGATAAGAAAAGCAGGGCTTCACAGTCTTTCGAGATTGGCTTAATTGCTTAGCAATACCTTTTAAGGTTCCTTCATATCTTTTTAAGACGATAGTGCATGTGTTTTTAGTGCTGAATAATATTCCATTGTCTGATGGAAGTGTTTCTTTGGTCAGTTAACTGAAGTAGAATTCTTTTTGTATGCTATTTGACTATTTGCTAATACTTTGTCCGAGTTTTTGCATATACGTGTAGCAGAGTTACTGATGTGTAGTTTTCTTGTTATGCCTTTTTGTGTTTTGGGCAATATGGTAATGCTGGTCTCATAGGAGTTACAAAGTATTTCTTCAGCTTCTGCCTTGTAGAAAAGCTTAGAAAAAGAAATAATTAACTTCATAAATGTCTGGTGGAACTCAGTGGTGAAACTATGTGGACCTAATGCTTTCTATTTTAGAAGAACATCATTCACTGTTTTAATTTCTTTAATAGATATTCTCTGTGAGTGTTGGGAGAATGTGCCTTTTGAGGAATCCACCCTTTTCATCTAGGCTACACCACATTTGTGGGTATTAAATTCTTCATAATATTTTCCTAGTATCCTTTAATATGACATCTATAATGATAGCTCTTCTGTCATTTCTGATACTGGTAATCTGTCTTCTGTTTTATAGCCTGGCTAGAGGCTTAATTTTATTGATTATTTTGAACTGCTAGCTTTTGTTTATTTTTCCTTTTATTTCTTGGTTTTAGTTTTTCTGATTTCTACATTATTTTTCATTATTTTATTTTTTTCTGCATACTTTTGAACATATAGGATGTTCTTTTTCTAGTTTCCTAAAGTGGAAATTTAGATTGCTGGTTGTACTGAATTTCTAACTGGTGGTCACCCAGCTGAATTAAACTAGTGTGGTGCTGGGTGCAGAAGGCCTACCTGAGGGTTGTTGCCAGCAGCATAAAGGCAGAACTGGAGAAGCTGCAAAAAAATGCTGCTAGGGACGTTGTTCCAAGAAGCTGCTGGAGCTGTTGGAGGCTGCTAGTTCTCTTGGGCTGTTCTGCTGGAGGATGTTGTCATCCTGGCTTTTCTGATGAACTTTGGAGAAGCTTGGGTCCTCATCTTGATCATCACTTCCTGGCTCCAGAAGGGAAGATGGTGCACTGCTCAGCCTCATGGAGAAGCTTGTCATATTGGCTTTCCTGCACTACCAGGTTGATGTGTAGAGTAGATGAAGCAAGCTCCTATTTCATCTCCTAGCTCCAAAAATCCATTTAATATATTGTCTTCAGATAAAGAACATATCAGATATTAAACTGAGAAGAACAGATACTACACTTGATCTTAGCCAAAAGACTGAGAAGCAATCATATTTGCTTTCCTGATGGGAACTCAGCCTTCCCCATTGCTTGGAGGAGGTCAGGACCTGACTGTTGCTGAGGATGGCTGTGGTACTTTTGGAGAAATGCTGGTGCTTACTTTGAGCTTTGCTTCCTAGCTCCAATTCAGATCCCTCAGCTTGCTAGCACAGATCCTTCATCCCACTGGCACAGACTTCCTAGCTTCCACCACTGACCTTTGGGCCTGTCTAGTACAGATCCGTTAAGTGGACCTGCGTGAGACTTTGTTATGGGTTCTAGGCCTCCAGTTGGACTTGTGGGAGATACTGGTATGCACTCTAGGTTTCTAGCTGGATTCATGCAGGATATTAGGACCTGGGTCCTCAGCAGGAGTCTTTAATGTTATGCATGTGGACAGATTTCTTGCATTTCTTATATATGATTTTTTGGTAATTCATTATAAAGTACTGTTATAAAATCCTGTATTATATTATTTCCCTTACAAAACCCCCAAACCATGACAGGGTTTTTTACTCAGATATATGTTGAGAATCAAGAGCAAAGAGCCCAGCAGGATGATTTAAAATGTGAGTTTGACCAGAAAGGAAGCTCCAATAAAGCTGTAGCTTGCAAAGAGAGAGCTGAGAGGATCTCCATTGCCAAGAAAGAACAAGAGAATGGAAAAGATATCCTGAGAGCATCATAGTAAATAGGTATCTGCCCTTTACAGCCTCAGAACTGCAAGGGTAAGGGACTTTGCCTTGGAGAGAAAGCTGCAGAGCATCATGTTCAGAATGGTGGTGGCAGCCACGCCACATTCCAAAATGGCACCAGCATAGATAATTTGTTCCTCAGAATCAGACTCAGAGTGCTCGACCCCCACAGCCAAGAGAGAAGAAAGCCTGGCTACTGCTCCAGCTAGCAGTAGACCCTGGCATTCTCCACATGGTGTTGATTTTAGGTGCACACAGAATGCAAGAGGTCTGAGGTTGAGAAGACTTCCATCACCAAGATTTCAGAAGGCCTGGGAGGCCAGGCAGTGTGCCCCTGAGAGGGCAGTGTGTGAAGCAGAGAGTGAGAAGCTTAATGTGCAGTGGAAACCCCAGAAGTTTGGAAAATCCAGGAGCGTGGATCATCTAAGGGAAACTGTAGGATGGAGCAAAGCCAGCCTAAGAGAGAAGCCATGGGAACTCCAAACACCAGAAGTGACATAGGGGTGGAGCCGCATGGAGTTCACAATTTGCCACAAAGATTACTTTGTATGTTCCACATAGTACTATAGGACTTAATGTTTGCTCTTCTGGATTTTGGACTTGGTTTGGTCCTAATGCTTTGTTTCTTGCTGTGTGTACCTTGTGGAATGGTAACGTTTATCTTGTGCCACTGAATGTTGCAAGTGTTCAACTTTTCATTTGTACAGGGGCTCACAGCTAAGATCTTGGAGACTTGGGACTTGAACTTTTCAGCAATGCTAAAACTGTAGGACTCTGGCAACTCTTAGAAATGGATTAAAATGCCTTTGGTATAAAGTAATGTGTATGAGTCTTCAGGGGCCCAGGGGCAGAATATTATGGTTTGTGTATATTTGTCCCCCAAAGCCTCATGCAGTCATTGGGACAGAGTTATAGAGTTTGTGGTTAATTCATGATCCAGCGGTGGGATTATGGGTATGTGTGCAGTTGAGATTATGGGTGAGAGTGCTATAGCTAGCCTGTGGCACATAGTCTGAATGCAATATAAAGGAGGTAGACTTGCTCTTTGCAGCCATTGTTGCTGCTACTCCTTCCTTTGCTCTGCTGTTTTACACCACCGTGAACTTCTGTCTTCTTCCATGCTACTCTGCCTTGGAGCCAGCTAAGTATGGACTGAAACCTCCAAAAACTGTGAGCTATAAACCTTTCTTTTTTTTAATTTTGGCCATCAGGCATTTTGTCCTAGCAATGAGAGAAGAGTAATTGAGACATTGGTTTTAGATCTTTTAACATTTACATTCAATACAATAAATGCCTAGTTGAGTCTGGTTCTGATGCTTATTTCTTCACATCATGCTAAAATGGGTTTTTGCTTACACAGAAGATAAAAATAACACCAGTAAATTGGCCATTACTAATGTGGTGGTAGGTCATGGGGGGAGGAAATGAGAGAAATATTCTATAGTCCCATAATTAGATTTTTGCCTTTTTATGAGTCATGTCTCTGAACTGTGAACTTGCTAAGTGCTTCTGAGTCCTCTCCTCTTTAGTTCCCATGGCATTCTTTCAGGGACAGGATGGCTGGAGGGAGGTAGAGTTGGGCAAGTTCCCTTTCTCCAGATTCTTTAAACTCTGAAAAAAGCCCCAACATTTAGGCTTTGGTTAAGTAGTTTCTATTGAGAACAGGCCTTGTTAAGAAGATCAGAATGATTTGGCATAGTAAAAAAGGGGTCCCTTTTCTCCTCCCATGATGTCAACATGAGGGGATTTTTATTTGATATTCACTGTGAGAGCCTTACTGATCTCCCAGAAGTACAACTTACAAAAGTGTGAGGGACTGTGAATGAATGGGGTCCTTGGTTCTTTTTTATTCTCAAACTTACCCACACTGAGAATGCAACAATTAATCAGTTATGGTTCAAGCTTTTCAATCCTAGTAATAGGATTGAAGCGGTTTCTGCTCATGGATTTCTGCTCCAGTAAGTCGTGATTCTTTGCGTCTGCCGGACTGTCACATCGAATCTGCAGGCAGCAGCCCGCCCAGTAACCTTTTACTGATGGCTCCCAGAATGGTTCCTCTCTCTGTTCAGCTATTTACTGGCTGTTGGGATGGAGGGGCAACTTCCAGGTCCCTGGCCTGCTGGATTCAAACTGGATGAAGAGCATTCCCAAAGAACCTATATTTATGAAGATGTGGGAAGTGACAAGAGAAGTAGTGTTCCCCAATGGTAACCTCTGACACTTTGGTCTGAGAACGCAAGTAGAAGTATTGGTTCCTGGAAACCCAGAGACAGGTGCAGCTCTGGGTCAGCCCTGGGATACCACAGCTGGCCTTCTAGAGCCTGGGGAAGGGTAAAAAAGTGGGCAGCAGATCTACATATTAGTTTTCTGTTGCTACTATAACAGAAAAGATGAGATAATCTTCCCATTTCAAGATCCCTGACTTTATCACACATGCACAGTCTCTTTTGGCAAACACAATGGCATTCACAGGTTCTAGGGATAAGCCTGAGATTCATTCATTTATTTATTTTTTGTGGTACATGGATTGAACTTGGAACCTTGTACTTGCCAGGCAGGTGCTTAAACTGCTGAACTATATCTCTAGCCCTAAACTGAGATAACTGTGAGGATCATTATTGAGCCTGCGAAATCTGGAAAACTAATGGAAAACAGGTAGTTTAGTGGCCATGAGAAAACCTGGAACACAAGTAGAAAAAAAAATTGCCTCAGACTGCTGGTTAGCTATGTGGGTAAAAAGGGGATTCTTAAAACAACACAATATTCTATTTTCCTTTTAAGTCCTAAACAGTGAGAGAGAGGGAATTTAATACAGCCTTACATGTTTATTTCTGATCTATTCCATTCCTATCACTTTCATTTTTAAAGTCCCATTATGTCTTATCTGGATTATTGCATGTGGCTAGAAGAGTGTCTTTGAAATACATTTAAAAATGTCACCTCTCTGGTCATTACTCCTCCTCACCAGCCACTCAGGCAAGGTCCGATGTCTGTGTCCTCACACTTTTCTCCTGACACTGCTCCCCTGTTCATGCTCACCTCTCTGGAGCTCGGCAGCTCCCTCTGATTGAGGCCGCTACTGGCCAGCACACATCCATCTCGGAAGCTGCCTCGACTTTCCTCCATGCCCAGATGATAGCCATGAGGCCGGAGTGCAGCCATGGGCTTGGGTCTCTTGCAACTCTGGGTACACTCTGCCATCTCCAGTCTCTCAGTCCCCTTACCTTGCTCTATTTTTCTTTACCAGGCATCGCTAGCTAACATACTACTTCTCTAAGTACATGTGTTGTCTGAGTCTTCCTGTAAGCCATAGGAGAACAGGGTTTTGTTTGAATTTGCTAACTGATATACCTCATATTCTTAGATTAAGTTTTTACAGTGAGTGAGTACTCAAGACACATTTCTGGGGTGAATATTTTGCTTTCACAATATAATCTACTATTATGGGCCCAAGAAAATGTATTTTTATTTTTATTCTGGTTATAAAACAACCGAGATACTCAAAAAAATTTATGTATACATGTTTTGAGATACTTTTACACTTTTAATATTTTACTTTCATCTTCAATCTTACAGAATTGGTTATTGTTGCTTTCTTAACTGCTTATTTTCTGTAAGATTTGGAGAAAGCAAAGTCCGAATCCTGTAAAATTTTTGTTCTCTTGCGCAAAATACAGCTTGTTAACCAGATTATATTTTCCATTTACTCTACAATACCAGAGAGACATGGCTTCAGACTATAAATGTTTTCTTTCTGTGTTGTCAAAGGTCATAAATACCCTTAGGGGTGGTTATTATAGCACTACTTTCAGTTCTACACACTGAAAAAAAGAAACCACCACTGCTGCTTGATGTTAAGTTTCACTCTTACTATTTAGTTGTATGGTTAAAATGGAACAACTTTATTTGCTTTAATTTTGTATAAAAACACTCTTGTAAATGTCAAGGTCTACACTTCAGGTGATCCAAGAGCCATGGGGATAGAATATAATCTTCTTGAACTACAAATCTCATTACTGTTTTAGTGTTGGTTTCCTTATCCATCTTTAAATATCAGCAATAAAGATAACTGGCAGAACCAATGAGAGTACTGGCTTTCACTGGTGTGCCCTGCAAGAGAGGTTTTTAATTTTCTGCAATATCACACGTTTGGCCAAGTGTGTGCTTCCAAAGAAATGGAACAAAGCATACAGCAGCCTGGCCAGCCAGGTCACCAGGTCAATTCTGGCAACAACTGGAGTGACAGATGTCTTAATCGCTGAACCACCACTGAAGTTTTAATGACTTTCTTTATTCACTCTTTCTTTATTCACTTCCTTCTTCACACATCCTTCTTTAAAGATGTGCTTTAATCTTGTCAGATAAATATAAATTCATTCAATTAATAGAAACCTTAGAAGGAAGCATGCACTGTTAGAACTTTCAGCTAATAAGCATAACTCAGGTTTCAATGAGTAATTATAAAGAGGTAGAAAGAATTTCATCTTTGCATTAACTTACTCTCTGCTTCTCTATTTGTTGCAAAAGAAGAAAGGCTCCTTTGACCAATAGCCAGCTCTTCCCACATGCCTGCTCTCTCCAGGATTCAGTGCTGCAGGAAACACAGTCCATACTCCTCCCCACTTCTTCTTCCTGTCTCTGCCTTCTGTCCCAGCCCATTCTGGTGAAATAGCTCTTGTTAAGATGGATAAAGAATTCTGTACAAATTCAAGGTTCCACTATTTTTCTTGAATCTTAAGCACTCACTAGCAAGGCAACATTAATTCACACGGCTTAGAACAGACCACATTCCCCCTATCTCCATCCCTCTAGGACCATGGTCCATTAATCTCCATCTCTGCTTCCACTGCTATTCTAAAAGTTGATGTTTTTCAGATTCTTCCTTGGGCCTTTCTCTTCCTCAACACTCACATTCAGTAACTTCATCCAATCAATGACATTCACTACTTCAAATTACTAAGTACACTTTCTAACTTGGACTTCTTCCTTGAAGTCCAGACTAGCATACCAAA
>NW_004524721.1:4366841-4367793 GCF_000260255.1 Octodon degus
TGTGCAATCCTCCTGCCTCGGCCTCCCAGATTGATATGCTTATAGGAATGCACTGCCATGCCCATCAGCACTTTGATATTTAATTGACAAGTTAAATTTAACACACCCCCAATAGAATGCATACTCACCTTCCATCCTACTTGAGTAAATACAAAAGACTACACTACCATCTATGATCAGGAATCATCACCCATGCCCCATATATCTTTAGGTTGTGAATGCATTCAATCAGCACAGATCAAAAATATTTGGAAGAAGATTGTTTACATTGCAGTTGTATAGTATTTTACTTGTCATGCCTTAAACAATATCACAACTACTTATATAACATTCACACTTACAGGGTACTATAAGTAATCTAGATATGATTTAAAATATATTGGAGGATATGTGGAAGTTATATGCAAATATTATGCAAATGTTTACAAAAGACTTGAGATACCGTAGATTTTGACATCTGCAGCAAGCATCTCCAACTAATTCCCCATGAATGTCAAGAGATGACTGCCTATGTACATACATCATACATGTGATTTTTTAAAAGGGGAATCTAGTTGAATAGGCAAATTTATTTAAGGATCAATCAGAAAACAACGTATTCAATTCTAATTTTTGTCCCCAAGACAGGGCTTTCCACCACTAGGTATTTACTTATTTTCCTTCTCTTTTCTTTCTGATAAAACATTGGAATTTTTTTTTACTTGAGATATTTTTAACAAAAAAGAAACTGCTATATTTATATAAATGTATAATCGCTAACTTCAAAGTGAATCAGAATCTTTCAAAACCAAAAATTCTGCTACATGCAGCATTATTCTTTTCTGCAGAGATTGGAAAAATAAATAGGCAAGCAAATAAGATTAGGGCAGCTGAACAGTCAGAGATAAAGTCTTACGTGCCTAGCAGTCAGGAATAAGGGGTGCATCATTGTGAATTCTACTCAGACACTAAA
>NW_004524721.1:4369510-4373574 GCF_000260255.1 Octodon degus
GGCAACAATCTGACATTGGGGTAACCAAAGCATACAGAACTCCAAATAACATCAACCCAATTAAAACCACACCCAGACATATAACAATCAAGATCCCAGACATTCAGCACAAGAACAGTATACTAAAAGCTGCTAGAGAAAAGAAACAGATTACATGTAAAGGAAAACACATCAGAATAATGGCAGATTTCTCTTCACAAACCTCACAAACCATCAAGTCAAGAAGAGCATGAAGCAAAGTACTTCCAGTCCTGCAAGAAAACAAATTCCAATCCATACTGATATACCCTGCAAAACTCTTTCAAGTTTAATGGTGAAGTGAAATATTTCCATGACAAAGAACAACTAAAAGAGCAGCCTACACAGACTACTAAATGATGTTCTAGAGGGAGCAAAATGATCACAGACCCATGAATGAGAATGGAAAGAACCCATCAAATAGGGCAAACAAACACAGAAGTATAAGAGGTATATAATAGTAGTCTTTCATTTATTGTTTTGAGTTCAGCTGCAAAATATAACACTGCCGAGTGGATTTCAAAGAAAAAGCTGTCCCACAAGTGACGCCTGGCCACGAGTAACTGTCATGGTCATCATGCATGTCTATAACACACTAGATCTTTGTGCATTATCATATCCTCAAACTGTTAGAAGTGCTGGTCATTTATTTGCCATTCCAGTATTTATCTTATGTTCTACTCTTAATATTTCTTCGCTATCATGAAAACTTCTTTTTAGTTCAATTGTTTTGAAACATTTAATTTTTAATTAATTAGTATTTAATTTTCTGGATATTGCTTAATCTTAATTTTTGTTCTAAGATTTATACTATATCTTTATAGTATCTTTATATAGTCTTACAATTTATTTAAAAGACATCATATGATATATTCTCCTAGTATTAGAAACTTTAAAAAGTATATTTCTATTTTCTGCTGACTTTAAAAAAAGATTATGAATTAAAAAAATCCTATGTGCAGCTGAAAAGAATGTGTATTTTGATGTGCTTAGGTGGAACACCCTGTATATGTCCACTGAGTCCACTTGTTCAAAGTTCTGGTTCAATTGTTTTACCTCTTCACTGACTTTTTGTGTGCTTGACCTATCCTTTTGGGATAAAGGAAAGGTTAAAGTCTGCTTTTAAGATTGTGGTTATTAAATATTAGATTTTTCATGTCCATTAAGGTTTGTCTTATGTAATTGTGTGCTCCCATGTTTGAGGTGTACATATTTATCACTGATACCTCTTCCTTTTGTGTTTTCCCACTAGTCAGTATGTAGTAGCCTTGTTTATTTCATTTGATGATTCTTGGTTTGACGTTCAGATTGTCTGAAAACAGGATTGCTACTCCTGCTTTTTTCTGAGGTGCTGGGGCATGTAGTATTGTTTTCCATTCTTTAACTTTCAGCCTCTGAATTTCTTTATGAGTTAAATGTTTGTTGTATACAGCATATTGTTGGATTTTGCTTCCTAATCCAGTGTGCCAGGATATTTCTTTTAATTGTAAATTGAGTCCATTTACATTGATGGTTATAACAGAGATGTATTGATTTATGTGTGACATGTCATTTTCCTGATGTTGTTTACCTATTTTTCTCCTGTGTTTAATTGTTTGACCTATTTAGTGGGTTCTTTCCATTCTTATTTGTGGAGTTGTAGTTGTTTTGATCCCTCTCTTTTAGTAGTCTGTGTAGTCTTGGCTTTGTCGTCATGAAATTCTTTAGTTGTTCTTTGCCATGGAAATATTTCACTTCTCCATTATACTTGAGAGTTTTGCAGGGTATCAGTCTGGGTTGGAATTCGTTTTCTTGCAAGACTTGAAGTACTTTGCTCCATGCTCTTCTTGACTTGATGGTTTGTGAAGAGAAATCTGGCATTATTCTGATGGGTTTTCCTTTAAATGTGATTTTTTTTTTTTTTTTTTTTTTCTTTAGTGGCTTTTAGTATACTATTCCTCTGCTGAATTTCTGGGATCTTGATTATTATATGTCTAGGTGTGGTTTTCATTGGGTTGATGCTATTTGGAGGTCTATATGCTTTGGTTACTGCATGTCAGATTGTTGCCCCATATTTGGGAAGTTTTTTGCTATTACTTCTGCCCATATTCTTTTTATATCATTTATATTGACTCCTTCCTTCTCATTGATGCCTATTAGTCTCACATTTTTCATCTTTGCATTGTCTTGCAGGTATGGAATTATTTTTTTCCTGCATCCTAGTTGTTTTTAAGAGATCTTTTCTTATGTTTTCACTAGCTGCAATGGTGTCTTTAAGGTCAGAAGGTCTATTTTCACTTTCACTCAAATGGTTTTGCCAGCTTGTGATTGAGGTTTTAATTTCCTGTATATTACTTTGAATCTGTTTCATACATTCTATTTCTTTCCTAAATTGCTTATTCAGGGGTTCCATCATTTTTATATTCAGCTCTATTTTTTTTTATCAGTGTATCCTTTAGAAGCACTTAGTACTTTGATTATAGTTATCCCTACAGTTTTTAGTTCAGAAGTTATTTCTGATGTGATTTCTTCTATACCTTTGTGCAGTTGTTTCTTTACTTCCAATGCTATTATTTCAGAGATATCAGGTGTGTGATTTCCAGTTTCCTCTATGCTAGTGTCTTCTGCATTTGTACTAGGTGGACTCGGGGCCTGAGACTGCATTTTGTTCCTTCTCTTTGTCATTTTGTATACCACTGTCTTCTGACCTTTGGTGTAGAGCTTAGAGGGAATTATTACCCTAGCACCAGGTCCAGATCTACAAAGTTCAGATTCCTCCAGGTGGGTGTTGCTTGGATCTGGTTGGGGTCTGGCTGCTGTGCTCCACTTCTTTCTGCTGCAGCCATTGGAGTTGAACCCTTTGTGTCACTTTGGCAAGATGTTCTGCTCCTGAATCAGCTGGGTGGGTCTTGCCTCTAGCCTCTTTGCAGGGAGTTCTGCTGAAGGGTTCCACACTGGGCCTGCTCTCTGTGTCTATTTAGGATCCAGTGGGCCCCAGGCAGTCTCATTTGCACACAGGGCCTGCACTCTGGGTCAATTCAGGATCTGGCAGCCCCTGGTCCTCTCACCTACTCAGGCCTGCGCTCTGGGTCTATTCAGGATCCATTGGCCCCGGGTTGTCTCACCTCATATGCCAGGCCTGAGCTCTGGGTCTATCCAGGATCTGGCGGCCCCAGGTGGTCTCACCCATAGGATGTTTTCTAAAATAGACCACATGCTAGTCTATAGATCATGCTTAAGTATATGTAAGAAAATACAAATTATTCCACGCATATTATCTGACCACAGTGCAATGAAACTGGAAGTAAATGAAAAAAGAAACCATAAAACCCATAAACATTTGGAAATTAAATAACACCATCCTCTGCAACTAATGGATTACAGATGAAATTAAATAAATTTATTGTAGAGGATTTCAGAAAATGGAAAGATATTCCCTGCTCCTGGATAGAAAGAATCAAAATTGCGAAGATGGCCATACCCCCAAAATTGTTGTACAGATTTAATGCAATCCCTCTAAAAATACCACCAATTATCTCACAGAGCTAGAGAAATCATTTCTAAAATTTGTTTGGAACCAGTAAAAACCTAGAATAGCAAAGGCAATACTGGGCAACAAAGGCAAGGTAAGAAGCATTACAATCCCTGACTTCAAATTATACTACAAAGCTACTGTGAAAAAATCAGCATGGTATTGGCAATAAAATAGACCTGAGGATCAATGGAATAGATCAGAAGATGCAGAGGCATCTACCAACAGTCAGCTACCTTATTTTCAACAAACGGGCCAAACTTGCTTACTGGAAGAAAGATAGCCTCTTTAACAAATGGTGCTGGAAAAACTGGCTCTCTACATGCCAAAAACTAAAACTTGACCCCAGGTCTATCACCATGCATTAAGCTAAGGTAAAAATGGATTAAACATCTAAACATTAAAACAGAAACACTAAATCTCCTGGAAGAGAAAGTAGGAGGAACTCTTGAAGATATAGGGGTAGGCAAAGAGTTCATGAACAAAAATCAAATTGCACAGGTAATACTTAAAAGAATTAACAACTGGGACCTCC
>NW_004524721.1:4373829-4377919 GCF_000260255.1 Octodon degus
ACATCACTAGCCATCCATGAAATGCAAATTAAAACAACACTGAGATACCAACTCACCCCAGAAAGAATGATGATCATAACAAAATCAACCAACAACAAATGTGGGCGAGGCTGTGGGGAAAAGGGAACCATTGTTCACTGCTGGTGGGAATGTAGACTCATGCAACCATTATGGAAATCAGTGTGGAGACTCCTTAAACAACTAGGACTGGAAATCTCATTCAAACCAGCTAACCCCCTACTGGGAATTTTTCCAGAGGAACTGAAAGCATCATATCATAGTGATATATGTGCACCCTTGTCTATAGCAGCACAATTTGTGATAGCAAAATACTGGAAACAACCAAGATGCCTGTCACCTAAGGAATGGATTAAAAAGATGTATTTTTATACAATGGAGTATTACTCAGCTATAAAGAATAATAAACTTGAAACCTTAACATTTAAGTGGATGCCACTTGAAGATATACTCATAAGTGCATTAAACCAGACCCACATGTGTAAATTTTGTATAGTTTCCCTCATATAAGAACTCAAAAGAAGAAATAAAAAGAGAAAGGTATAACATAATTAAAAGGAGGGCAAAACTTCTGTGGCTAGCCCACTACTATTGTGGACTACTGGACTGTGTTGGATTGTTTTTCTGAATTCAAGCACCAATAATATTTAGATGCCAAGAGAATTCTCATCTGTAACAGGACTGAGCTGGAGAGGTGGGATACAGAGGAAGGACCATTTTGTATTTGTATATACAGAATAGTTAGATAGATGTATGGCTGCTTTCTCTTGGTTCAGTGAGAGGAAGGATTTGTAGTAGTAGTGTTTACAAGGGATGTCCTGGCTGCTTCTTGTGCTGCGGATGACCGCTGAGAAGAAAACAATGTACAATGTATTAATTATTGAAAATGTATTATTAACCAGCTTGGAAAGCATCTCACTGATATTTGTTCCTCAATAAAATAAAAAAATAAAAAAAGGAAAGCAAAAACTGAAGGATTAAACAGTGAAGAGAGGGCAAACAGAAAAGCTAGGTAACATGACAGGGGCAAAACCATCTATTTATATGCACAAGATGGTTAAGGCAATGATGCTGAGAATCTTCAGTAGGTTTTCAAAACTAGCAGGTAGTTAATTGGTAGGATTCTTTCCCTGTCTAACTATATATGATGATACCTGTGAATTAAGCAACTGCACTGTAGATAGCAATGTGTAATACTAGCATCATGCTTGGAATGCCTGTCCTTCTGGTCTTCTAAATACATAGTGCTTCTAATATAATATCAATTACTGCTATACTATCTCTCAAGTAAATGTTTGTTGTAGAAAAAAGGGCTAAAAAATGAAAATAAGAGACAAGAAAAATAATGTCATAGGACTGTCCTGCTACAATGCTGTTTATGGTTAGATTTCTAAATTTCTGAGTAAAAATATGTAATTGTTTATTCTTATTTTTAGAAATATTTCTTTGTATTTTATTTTTTTCTTCACATTCTGTAGGGACTTAAAGTTTAACATATCAATGCTTGATGGAAAATTCCTGTTCCATGTTATGTCTAAGATGTTTGATATTCAGCCAGATAGTGAGGTTAAGCTCAGTTGCCTATATTATAGGGTAATAATATTATTAAGCTTCTCTTCTGGAGGGTAAGCAACTTAAGTTTTCAGAACAAAAATTAGAGAAAAAGAAGTGCTGCACAAACAACGTTTTGGTCCTAGCCATTCAAGGTCAGTGAGGACTCAAGACATAAGAGAACCTGTACTGTAACATCCTGTAACTCAGTTGTGTCCCAAATTTTCGGATCAAGGAGATTATGGGGCCACAGAGGAAAGTGATCGATGATGTAGAGTGTGCCTAAGGAGTATTACACGGAGAGAAAACATTCTCTCAGCCTTTCACAGAGAGCAAATTAGTCAGTCAATGGCCATGACTCATCCACATGGCTGACACTGACAAAGGATCTACAAAGTGTGGTATAGGGTTTCTGGATAAATCTTGAGGGGATTTGACTGACCTTATCAGATACAAAAGTTACATTTCTTGTTATATAGGTCTTGCTTTATCTTGGTCTTAACCATGCAACAGAAAAGTATAAAAATGAGGTAGAAAAAATAAAGCCATATTAATATGCTGAGCTGTAAAAGGCTCAAGTCAACAACTTCTGACATTGCCAGTCCTACAGATAACCCATTATTATTATGGACTATGGAACTATATTGGATTATTTTGCTGAATTTACACAACTACTATATTTAAATGGCAATGGAATACCCATCTCTGACAAAACTAAACAAAAAAAGGGGATACAAATGAAGGGTCATTTTATATCTGTATATACAAAATAGGATAGATATATAGCTACTGTTTCTTAACTCAATGAGAAGAAAGATTTGTACTAGTAGTGTTTGGACAGGATATCATGTCAGCATCTTGTACAATGAATAAGCACTACAAAGACAATAATATGCAATGTATTAATTATTGAAACTGTCCTACTAATCAGTTTTAAAAATGTCTCATTTTTACTTCTTTCTGAATAAAATTTTAAAAAAGAAAAAAAATAGAAACTTCAGTGATCCAGGTGATGACCAGAACAAGGTAGCAGTAGTGGAGAGGGCCAGACATGTTATGGGTCAGGTGGAATAATGGTATGTGTAAAAGACTGTCACTTCTCTCTTTCTGTGGGACACATAAATGATTATTAATTGAAAAGAAGAAATTAAACAACATCTGCAATTCAACAAAAATTCAAGTACAAATTATCTGAATTTGTGGAATGCAATGAAAGCAGTTCTTAGAGCAAAATTTATAGCTTTCAACTCATACATTAGCATAACAGAAAGAACAAATAAATAACCTAAAGCTGCATCTCACACATCTAGAAGAAGAAGAAGAGTAAACCAAACTCAAAGCCCAAAGAAAGCAGGAAATCATAAAGATGAGAAATTAATGCAATTGAGACGAAGAAAACAATACAAAGAATTAAGGAATCAAAAAGCTGTTATATAGGTCTTGCTTTGACAGATTAAATGAAATTGATAAATCCTATCTTAGTCAAAAAGAAATCTTTTTGGAAAGAAAAAAATTGAATTATTGCTTGTACTGATTTTTTTTTAGGAAAGAAAAATTCAAATATAAACAATAAGGAATGAAAAGGGTGTAACTACCACAGTCCCAGTGGAAACTCAGAAGATTATCAATAGCTACTTTGAAAATCTTTAATCTCACAGAATCAAAGACATAGAAGAAATGGAAAGATTTCTAGAAAGGCATAAATTACCTAAACTGAATCAAGAAGATATATGAATGCTCAGTAACCCAATAACAGCTAATGAAAATTGCAAATGTAATAAAACTTTCCAACAAAGAAAAGCCCTGGTCCTGATAGATTCATAGCTGAATTCTACAAGAAATTTACAGAAGATATAACCCCTATGCCCCTCAAACTCTTCAATGAAATGGAAAAGGAAGCAATACTCCCAAAATCATTCCTGGAATCAAATACCACACTGATACAAAAATCAGAGAAATATTCAACTAAAAAGAGAACTACAGGTCAATCTCCCTCATGAACACAGATATAAAATCTTTAATAAAATCCTAGCAAATAGAATATAGCAAATCTTTAAGAAGATTCTATACCATGGGCAGGTAGGACTCATCCCAGAGATGCAAGGATGGTTCAATATACACAAATGTATAAATGTAATACACTATATCAATAGAGCCAAATCCATAAGCCACATGATCATCTCAATTGATGCAGAAAAGGCTTTTCACAAAGTCCATCACTAATTGACGATCAAGCCCTACAGAAAATTGGAATAGACAGCCACTACTTCAATCTGATGAAAGTCATCTTTGGGAATCCAACTGCTAACATAATTGTACATGGTGAAAAACTTTTACTTGCAGATCAGGTACAAGTCAAGGATGTCCTCTATCACCACTCCTATTCAATGTAGTTCTGGAAGCATTAGCCAGAGCCATTAGACAAGAGAGAGAAATAAAAGGAATAAGAATAGGTAAAGAAGAAGTTAAACTATCATTATTTGAAGATGACATGATACTCTACTTGGAAGACTTAAAAAAC
>NW_004524721.1:4378979-4386365 GCF_000260255.1 Octodon degus
GCCCCAAAATTTAAAGACCCAATCCAAAAATGGGAATCTGAGATGAACACACACTTCTCAGAAGAAGAAATACAAGAGGCAAATAAATACATGAAAAAGCGCTCCACATCACGAGCCATTCCTAAAATGGAAATAAAACATCATTGAGATATCATCTCACCCCAGAAAGAATGGCTATTATAAAGAAAACAACAAACAAGTGTTGGAGAGGTTTCAGGAAGAAAGGAATCCTTCTCTATCGCTGGTGGAAATGTAGACTGGTCATTATGGAAATCAGTGTGGAGACCCCTCAAAAGACTAGGACTGGAAATTGCATTCAACTCAGATATTCCCCTTTTGGGAATTTTCCCCAAACAACTGAAAACATCATATCACAGTGATTTATGTGCACCTTTGTTTATAGCAGCACAATTTGTGATATCTAAATCTTGGAAACAACCAAAATGCCTGTCACCTGAGGAATGGATGAAAAGGTATGATGTTTTTATACAATGGAGTATTACTCAGCTATAAAGAAAAACAAACTCAAAGCCTTTGTAGGTAAGTGAATGCAATTTGAAGCTATATTCATAAGTGAAATAAACCAGACCCACCTGTGTAAATACTGTATTGTCTCCCTAGTGTAAGAACTCAAAAGAAGCAATAAAAATTGAAAGGTATAACACAATTTAATGGAAAGAAAGAGAACTTAAAGGATTAAACAACAAAGAGAGAGAAAGGAAATAAGTTAGGAAATAAGGTAGGGGAAAACCCATACATCTATATATACAAGATGGATAAGGCAATGTTCCTAAGAATTTCAATCAGGTTATTGAAAATAATAGTTAGTGGGTAGAATTCTCACCTTGACTAACTCTATATGCTGGTATCTGTGAACTAAGCAACTACATGGAGGACAGCAACGTGTAATACTAAAACCATGGCTGAAATACCTGTCATTTTTGTCTTCTAAATGTGTACTGTTCCTAATGTCACAGCAATTATCACTATACTCTTTAAATTTTTCTAAAAAAAGGCTAATCAAAAATGAGAAACAAGAACAAAAATTTAAGAGTTCTTGAAAGCATTTGGTAGTATTCAATCATAGGTCCCATCTTGCTTAACTATATCTGTTAATCTAAGCAACATATTTGATGTTAAAAATAGATAATATATCAATCACTGTTAATCAGGTATTCTTGATTTGAAAATCTGTAATGTATGTATTGTTGTACGTTACCCTGTTTCTGTCTTTGCTTTCGTTTTTCTTGCTCTTGTTTTTAGTCTTCAAAATAGAAAACATTATAATAAAAAAGTATTGTCCATACTCAGTTTATTGCCTACTGTGGAATACTTCAAATTCATAGTAAATGTAATTATATGTAAATATAATCCTTATAGCAACCATAGTAAATATGAATCAGTCAAATCCCAGGTCACTGCTATTTTCAAAGAAAAAAGGCAATACTGCTGTATTTCTTATAACCTTTATGAGGAAGGTTACTGTTTTTGATAATATGTTGGCTTGTATGCATTTATTTTTGAAATAATTGTTTAAATAGGGCACCACCTTTAAGACAAAAGACAAAAAACATACATCCAGAATTTTTCAGGAAATTGTTTTAGTTAATTAGCAAAATAAGCTATTTGCCCTCCCTATTGAAATACATGCTGGATTTCATTGTGTTTTAAACTAAAAAATCAAATGTAACTGTTTTCAATAACACTTTTAAATAAAATAATTAAAAATTCCAAGAAAATAAACTATTTTTAAAACATATAAAGAATTGAGTATTTCAATGTAGCTAAAAAATGGGTGATGCAATCATTGAAGCAATAATTTCTAGAACCTGTTCAGAAACATTAAAATTACAGAAATTAGGGAATCTGCTATTGGCTTCCATAATCTGTAATGTGGTCCTACTATCTGATAAAGTTTATATTTCACTATTTGTAGCTGGCATATATTAATACTAACTACTAAGGAAAATGAATAATGCTAAAGTTACCAAAATCTAATAAATAAGTGACACAGTCTTTATAGAAGCATGGTAGGATGGTGCAGATTTGCTGAGTGTGTTTTCATGTGAATATAATGTTCTGAGAAAATATTCAGAAAAACAAAGTTTTGCAGGCTGAATTAGGACCCAAATCACAAACAACAAATGAAAAGCTGCTTTTATTTTACTGGATTTTTCTATCTGTTCTAAAATCATGTTTATATAGCTAGCATCACAGAGGGTGATCTACTTGGGTTATAATCAACTGTCATTAAGCTTTCCCAAGGCTCCTCATCTACATACCCCATTGGATAACTCTAGAAAGCACCATTAGTGTTGTAATTCTGTGCTCTGGGGTGCAGGCTTTCACCTGGCATGTGTTATGACTTGTGCTGCCCGAGGCCGTACAGTACGGGCCACCCCATACTACTTACAAGTAATACAAGCAGCATAATATCAGCCATCAAAATTTTGCTGTTATCACATTCTGATGTAGGATTTTTTTCACCTTATAAAGTCCACATATGTATGTCTCACAAGTGCTCACTACTGGACACCTTGGCCACTAGGCTCTCATCTAGCTAGGTTTAATCTCCTTTCCAGTTTTTGAGCAGCTGGCAGGTGAAAACCTATTAGTTACTCTGGGAGATGTTCCTGCTCTTGGCACGTGTGCGCTCTGTGTAGGCCAGGCTCAGCACTGCTCAGCAGCAAAGCCACTTCTCTAGCTGCTCTGCCAGGTATCATGCCTGCTGATCCTCCAGGTGCCACCCATCCACCCCAGAGTCCTATAGGAAGTCCAACTGAGCATGCTTCCCTTGTACTATGTGCTGGTTAAAGTAGAGCAGACATCGTGGCTAGTTTCTTTTGCAGGCTGAGTGACTTAGCTTGCTCAGCTTTCACTTATAGCCATGCCCTTTATTAGAACCCAGTTGTGTATCCTATTTGCTGGGATGGCTTTGATAGCTTTCATTAAAAGCTAATAAATACTCGTATTCAAAGCTCTGACTCCCTCTATTGACTACAGCTTTGCTACTGGGTCAGATTTGTCCTTTTACCACTAGTACCAATTCCCTCCAATGATCATTTGATCCTTGGCCAGAAGACTTCTTTGGTGCATCCATGTCCTCTAGGCATGCCTGGGTTCCTGGAGCCACAGCTCTGGTTCTGTATCTAGGAGGTCCCTCGATGCCCCCACTTATGTGAACAGACTCATCCTACTGGTTAGCCAAACATGTCTAAATTCCTCATGATCTCAAAATGGAACTCTGTAATAAGTCATATTGATACCGTGAATACTGGCAATTTTAAGAAATCATATCCTTTGCTGCTACTGTTGTTCTGGTTCTTCAATGCTGTGTAGCAAATTATGTAACAAAAACTACATTCTATCATATCTCCCCATTCTGTGAGTGATGAATTAAAGTATGATGCATAGGTGGGTGATGCTTTTGCTCCATGTGATGTAAACTAGGGTAACGCCAATATTTGCAAGGCATATAAACTGGTCTGGAGGGATGTGGAGAGTTTCATGCATATGATGGCACCTATTGGGGACAGCTTGGGGATGTCCTTAGGTAGGATTCTGATTAAAGTGATTCCCTGTGCTCTCTTGGTATGGTGCTTTCAAAATCAGCCACAGTTCTTTCATGTAAGTTTCAGGCTGTTCAATAGAATATGCTGAGGGACACAAAGAGGACAGCTGTTTTTTTTTTTAAGGTATGGGTCCAACTGTACCACCATAGCAATATATTCTATTTGCTGAGGAAGTCACAGAAAATGCCTATGTTTAATGGTAAGCAACACAGAACTTAACTATATACATCTCAGATGCAAATTTGATGAAAAATGTCAGAAAGTTAAGATTGTTGGTAATGTACTATATCTTGCCTTATTTTACATAGAAGCTGAGTAAGAGTTACTTCTTTTAAATATCACAGATTACAGAGTAATTCTCTCTCCCTTAAAACTAAACATCGGAACAAATGGACAATAAAGCTTCTTTAATGAAAAAGTAGAAATGGCCATTTCTATCTAATTTATATATAACACTATTTATATCTAATCTTAGGTGGTCTTTACCAAGAATTCTAAGTATTAGATAGTCATTTTAATTTTTGTTGTGTCTATAATCGATACCATGCAAATACAATATGAAGTTTTAAGAATTAGACAAGCAAAGATTCTTTGACCAGTGACTATATTCCTCAGTAATGCAAACTTCAATTGCAGTATAACAAAGACATAGGTTAAAATTTAAGAGCCCATTTTGAGAAAACCTAAAAATGTAGCCAATATCCAGAGAAAAGTCAAGCCAAACTCAAGATCCAAAATGTCCATCATCAATTTTGTTATTATTAATGCTTATTAGTGAAAAATAGAGAAACTGGAAAGTGTTCCTTTGAAAATCATATTTAATTATGGCTCTGACCTGGTCAATACTTGGCTATTGTCTTAGAGTGCAGGATATAATTTCTTTAGATATGACATTTCTGAACTCTAAAATAAGGAACCACATTATTGCCAGCCATAAACCACCTATAATCACATCATTATTCTGTGAAGAAGCAAGACAGTGGTGAGATGGAGACAGGTTCTGAACTAGGTACTGTGATAAGTGGGTTCTGGCTTTTCTGCAGCATGACATGCTGGTTAAGTACCCCCAGCACCACACCCTGGCCTCAGTTTTGTCCAGTTATATTTTTCAACACATATGGTAGAAACATATCAATGTTTTTATACTTCACTCTTTTTTTTTTTGTACTGGAAACTGGACCCAGGGCACCACACATTCTAGGCAAATGCTGCACCAATGAGCTATATCTCCAGTCATTTTTATTTTTTGAGACAGGGTTTGCTAAGTTGCATATGCTGGCCTTGAACTCATGATCCTCCTGCTTCAGCCTCTTGAGTACTTGGTACATAGGAATTTATCACCACTCTGTTTTGGCTTGAAGCATCAATCAACTTAGCTCTTATATGGTAGTCACAGTTTTTTGTTTTTTTTTTTTTTTTTCAATTATCTATTTTCCCTTCCTGTTTGTCTGAATGTCTTTACTTAAGTGTTCCTTAGAAAATAAGTACACGTAATGGCTTCCCCCAGAGAGTACTTATTCAATCACCTAATTCTTTTAAACTTCCTGGAGATCATGTTTAAAAGCTATTTAGTTCTTATTCTGGGAACTTTTATGAAGTGGTGATTAGAAGTGCAAGGCAGAATTTCAAGGGGGAAAGATAAGCGATAACTTCTAAAACGTTTGATTGCTTCCTCTGTATCTTGTTGAGAACTTTCCTTCAACTGCTTGTAGATACAATTCATTTATCCCTTACTTCAGTCAAGGTACGACTGGACTCACCTAAAAGAAAATATTACTTAGCCTATAAGCATATGTGGACACACATATCCACACACTAAACAATTTTTTCAAACCCACACAAACATAAGAATAAGTATCAACAAATTTCTCATTTCAAAACTTGCAAATACTAGCCACTAATTTCCTTGCCAACAACAGCTTACTAGATATATATTGTGTTTGAACTAAATTCATCATCTTTTAAATACTTAAGATTCAACTTTTTGTTAATATGGGAATAATCTTGATTCGGGTTGTTGCTCTTTTTTTCTCAATTGTTTACTAGAGCTGGTCATACAAGTAGTCCGTTGCTCAGTGATCGAGCTACCATGACACATTTTTTTAATGTATTTAGTATAGAGCATACAGGGTCTCAGTACACAGATCAGATTCTCAGTGATTCTCCTGCTTTCAGCCTCCTCAGTGCTGGGATTACAGGTGCACACCACCACGTCCAGTCTCATTCACCTCTCAGCACGCCCTGGGGGTGGGACAGGCAAGGCACACCAGGATCAAATCCTAGTCTCTGCCTCTGCCTATACAGCGCTTTAATCCCCTGAGCTGACTGGCTCTCATAACACATTTTTTGAGCTTATGATTGCCTCCTACATGAAAATAAATCCAGGTGACAGTACTGTGTCTCCAAAACGGTTTCTGTTTCTAATCTGAGACACTCACAGTTCCTATCTCCTTTTCAGAGCCATTAGAGTTGATGCACACTGAGCTGAGTAGGAAGAGAGCCCATCTGGATCCTTTGCTTACCTGGGCTGCTACCCTAGCAGGCCAGGTAAATGTTAGGATTCCAGTGGGTGGCAAGATGGCAGGTCCAACCAACAACATTTAGAGATAGGTGATAATGAAATAAAGTGAGGACCAACTTGCCTACCTCCAAAAATTAAAATATATAGCTTAAAGTCAGAAAGAAACAGTGAGAAAAAGGTAATATTGACATCTAACAAAATACATCAAAATTATTGTTGTAGCCTATCTTGGCTCATCCATTATTTACTTCTACAACCAGGGTAAGATGCATCGGAAGACAGGCGCCTTAGATCCACTGTACCTGCTCCTGCTGTGAAAGACACAGACCAGACCGCTCTGACTTCCAGTGTCTATGTGGCCTGGATTCTTCAGGCCTATTTCTCATCTTTCTGCTTACATCCTTGACTAAGTACTTATTTTGGTGAGCATATCTCCTGGACTTAATAATTCACGCTAGGCTGTTCTTTCCACCAATAATGTTCATCTCCTAATAACTATGTTCCCACAATGAAGTCTAGTCTATCCTTGCAGTATTAATCCAAAGCTCTCTTGTCCCTGCTAGCAGAAATGGGTTTCTTGTGAACTCTCACAGGATACTTCTTCTATTCTTTTTATGGGACTGGCACTCTCTACATAGTATAATGGTATATATTTAATGTTTGTCTCATCCCTTTTTACTGAAAAGTAAGCTCCTGAGCACAGATTCTGGAAGGATTCAGCTGTCAAAATGCTGCATAGAACCTTTATCCAGAGAGTTGCCAGTGGCATCAATAAATATTGAGACAACATGGGCATCCTCTCAATCCATGGCTTCTCTCGTGGCAAAGATTACATTAGACTATAACTGGTACTAGACTGAATGAGGACCTTACAAATTAAGTCTTGCTTTGAACTAAAAATGAAAAGTAAAAGAAAGAACATGTCAAGATAATCTTTAGATTTCTGGTCGACAAAATGAGGAGACTGGTAGTGTCATTATTAAAAAAAAGTACAGAACTAATTTAGGGTAGAGTACTATAAATTTTGGAGACACTGACTGCAAAGTTTCTTTGAAATATTCACATGGAGATAGGATTGAAAAGTTGAGACAGCACTTTAAAAGTCTCATACATTAAGGAAAAGGGGTAAATGTCCCCAAGAGTGATAATTCTCATTATTACATAGTCCAAGACATTTAAAACAATTATCTTGCTTGGAAAGTAGAAAGTAAAGTGATGCCACGCATTGCATTCCACTGAAAGAACCTTTTATTACTTCCCACTGATTTTTCTACATTCTCTTTTCTTTTCTTT
>NW_004524721.1:4386540-4447367 GCF_000260255.1 Octodon degus
ACCTAATAAAGAACTTACAGTCTGAACCAGGCACTTTTAACACTGAGTGCCTAAACAACTTTTAATTTTCTCTTTTCTTTATTAATTCATTAAAATGTCTCCAAGTTGCCTTATATTCTGGCTTGAAACCATATAGATGAGCCAAAAGGAAGGACTGCAATCACTGTCAATGTAGTCGGTATATTTGATCTAAAAAACAACTGTATGACTGACTAGATACTTGTAAGTATTCACTTCCATTTCTGTGAAATATGTTCAATACAAACTAACTTATACAGATCAGTATTACTCATCACGTGCACACGAGAGTAGCTAGTAAATTATCTTGCTTTGTATATAAATTTTAAAAATATAAAATGGTAACATGTTAATTATACTATATTACTATCCACAAAATGAAATTTTAATTTGGAGTTTGTTATTAAAGTAGATGTTGGATTCAAATTATTTTGCTTTTATTTCCAAGAAATACAAATCGCAGTTTAAATACTATTTTTAGGTAAAGTTTCAGTATATGTAGAAGAAACAATTTTGAGCCTACTTAAATATTCCATATAAAAGGGAGCCATTCATTGTCAGCAGCTCAAAATAATTATCCAAGATGGGGGAAACTCCAAAATGGTTAGGATATAAGATTCTGCCTCCAATTGAAGCCCGAGAGTGAGTTGGATCCAAGAGACACCCTAGGTGCTCTCACCCAAGCAGAGGCCTCTGACCCAAGCAGGAAAAAGCAGATGCCCTAGGCTGGAATTTAGAATCTCAGAGAAGTGACGCCGAGTGTAAAATCATTTTGCATTTCTTTTATATTTTCCATTTCACTGGAATGTAAGTTCTTAAGATAAGGAAAGGCTTTTCATGTTCATAGGTTAATAGCATAAATCCTGTTAAAATGGTCTTATTAACAAAAGCAGTCCAAAAATGCAACACAATATCCACCAAAATACTAGTGACACTGCTAAAAGAATTAAAAAGTAAATTCTAAAATCTGTTTGGGGATACAAAAGATCCACAACAGCCATGGTAGTTCTGAGCAACAAGAGCAACACTGGAGGAGTCACAGTGACCAACTTAAGTGCACTGTACAGCAGCAGGAGCAAGATAACATGTTACTGGCACAAGAATAGATGAGCAGGCCAGGGAAATAGAATAGAGGACACATTAACAAGTCCACACACCTGCCACCATCTGAGTCTTGATAAAATACTTAAGAACATACATTGGAGAAAAAGACAAAACCTCCTTCTTTAAAAAACAGTGCTGTGAAAACTTGGTATTCTTAAGAAGATCAAAGCTAGATCTCTATTGCTCATCTTGCACAGAAAGCAATTCAAACTCAATCAAATTACCTATATTTAAGATTTGAAGTTGCTAGAAGAAATTATAGGGGAACTATTTCATGACACAGACACAGGTGATGACTTGCTGATTAAGACCCTAATAGTTCAAGAAATAGCAATAGTCAAAAAATGAAACTCCATCAAATCTACAAGTTTCTGCACAGCAAAGAAAATAACAAACTGAAGAGATAGCCCACAGAATGGGAGGAAACCTAAGCCAGTGACAACAGAGGAACATAAAGTACTCAAAAAATTAGTAATAAGAAAATGAATCAACCAATACATGGACAAGTCTGAATACTTATTAGGAGAAATGTAAATGACAAATAAATGTATGAAAAATATTTAACATTTCTAGCTGTCAGGTAAATACAAATCAAAGCTGTATGCAAGATTTCATCTCACAAGGGGTCAGGTTGACTATTATCAAGAATTTAAAAGACAGTAACTATGGTGAGAATGGAGGCAGGAGGATCCCTTACACACTGTTAGTGGGAATGGAAATAGAAATCAGTGTAAAGGTACATCAAAGATCTAAAAGTAGAGCAGCTATCTGTATCAGTCATACTACTCCTTGGTATATGCCCAAAAGAACTAAAAGCCAGACTAATACAGTGATGCTTATAGTGCAATAGTTAAGTTATAGAGACAGCCTAGGCTCCCCTCAACTAACAAATGACTAAAGAAAATGTGGTACTGCACATATACACCAAGGAGTATTATTTAGCCATAAAAGAGAATGAAATCTTGTCATGTGCAGGAAAATGAATGAAGCTAGAGATCATCACACTAGTGAAATCAGCACATTCAGAAACATATACTTTCAATATTAAAAAATATTTTTTCTCATATGTGGAATCTAGGAGAAGGAGAGGGAGAAAAGGGAGAGGGGAGGGTAGAAGGGAGGGATGTGAAAGCAGAAGAGACAAGGAGGAAGAAGGGTGTCCAGGGAGCAGGCAAGGAAAGGCAGGGAGGGACCAGCCAAATAGTGCAGCAGATTAAAGCACCTGCAAGAAGGTGCAAGGGCCGGGGGTTCAAGCCCTGGGCCTGCAGTGCAGGCCCTGCCCAAGGAGCAAGCTGAGACAGCAATTGAGACTGGGTGTGGTAGCACATGCCTGTAATCCCAGCTCTTGGGAGGCTGTAAATAGGTGGATCACTACAAGTCTGATTTACTAGTGAGACCCTAAACACCCTGTAGACCATTCCCTAAAATTAAAAAAAAAAAGGCAAGGCAAGGGATGATAATGGAGTGGGGAAACATTTGCAGCATGTTTGTGCATGTATGAACGTGCCAAAACAAAACTTGTATTTTGCACAACTAATATAAACCTTTCAAAAATAAATCAGATCTCAAATAATTTATGGCATTTAGCAAGCCCTTGTTCCCACATGAAATGCGAGGGGCAGGCAAGCAGGCTTCGGCAGCACACGGTGGAAGGCAGTGCTTGAGGAAGGTTACATTGGGCATAGGGGGCATAGGCCCATCCTGTGTCCTGATTTCACTCCACCCCTGGCTTCTGCCTCCTCCTTAGTTCTCTGAGCCACACAGCACTGTTAGTGAATTGCTGCTCTTTTTAAAAATTATCTTCTATCATTATGAGTCAAAAAGGCTGAATGGTATGTTTCAATTGCGAGTGACTTTTATATATTAATCCAGTACACCAGATAATTAAATATTTTAAATTCTGGGTTCCAAAGTAAAAATTTTAAAACATTTCATAATTTAAATTTCTACTCTGTCTGTATTCTTGAGTTGCCAAGTTTAACTACCATCACAAATGCACACACATGTTTTAAAGGCTCACTGAAGCAGCTGCATTCACAGCATCTTCATTCCTGAGGATGGTCGGGTAAGCCATGACTGATTTGTGCACTTAGGCCTGGCCTAGTAATTGAGAGCTCTTGCACCCAGTTCACCATATCTCCTAATAGCACTGCACCATCACCATCTTCAAGTTTAAAGTATTCCATTTGATTCAACTTACAATGAATTATCATTTTTTCCTAAAAAATTGACCCTTCTAAATACATTCTTCAATTCCAAAAGATGTATCACAATAGCAAAAACTTTAGCTTTGTGTTAGCTATGTTGATTTACAATAGTCAGATTTTGGATCAATGTTACCAATATTAGGAACTATAGTAGTTTTGTAAGGAATAATTACGTTGTTGTTTTTTTGTCAGTGTATTCCCAGTGGCAGAGGCATGCCTCTTCTCATCTGCATATATCTCAAACTTTGAGACTAATAAAAGACTGAGGAGCACCAAAATATTTGATTCTCCTTTGACCTGGGACCAAGATCTGTAGTTAAGAGATTTTTGTGGATTTATGATGTAAGCCCCTACTTGAGAAAAATAAAATATTTTAAAATAGAATTAAAGTATTTTAGCAATATTAAAATAGAGCTCATAGGTTGGATACATGTTGGTTGAAAGGACAGATAGCACTGGCTGGCTCAAAATCCAGGGAAGAAAACAGAAAAGACTAGAAGGTGAGGGAGCTGAAGCACCTGACCTGTATGCAGGTGCTGATCTAGGCCTGGAGGACAGAAGGAGCCTACACAGGAGGGTCCCTGGCCTGGAACAGAAGATCCAAACTGTATCTTCTTCCCTTCCTTTGGGATGGTAGGAGAAAAAGTAAGACAAGTCGCCCTCCCACTTGCTCAGTGATCGTATCTGCAATGTCGTTCAACTCCTGGGGGACAGAAAAGCTGGGGAATCCTGAAGCCCGATTATGGCAAAGGCTATTCTTCCAAAAACAGAATGCAGAAAGAAAGAAAGAAAGAAAGAAAGAAAGAAAGAAAGAAAGAAAGAAAGAAAGAAAGAAAGAAAGAAAGAGAAGAAAGCAAGTTCCTCCCATTAAAGACAGCAAAATAAACTAAATTCTAAATCACACAAAGAAAGAAACCAAATATTAAGTAAGTAAAATAAACTCAGTGAGAGAATAATTCACATTGTTGCAGTACAAATTTAAAGTTACTTTGCAGTGTTACTTGTCAAGGAAAAAGAGAACAGAATAATATTCACAAAAAGTAAAAATAATAGCCACATATGAATAGCCAGGTTATTTAACCAGATATTTCAGCTACAAATAAAGTGAAACTGCTGAAAAAATGATTATGAACAATTCTAAAATAAAAAATACATGCTGATACAAATATGACATGAAAAATTAACATATAGCATAACAACAGGTGTAGTCCTAACAGTGAACTACAAAACAATTTTCAGTAGCTTATGCAGAATGCAGCAAATCTGAAAGACAAACTACAAGACATATAAGGTAAATTACAAAGTCTTAACAGCTATTCCTCAAGAGTAAAAAATAAAAGTAGTGAGAGGGATCAATATTTACAAGAATAATGAGTGACATGTTTCCATAATTGACCAAAGCATAAATTCTTATACTGAAAGCATATTGTTTTTCTAACAGAATAAAGAATACATCATGTAATGATTCATAGAAGTACTGAGCTTAATGCAATGCTTGCATCTTGGGAGACAATTCTACGAAAGCACATTCACGTAAAGACATACAGATGGGTCTGTATGGTCTGACAACCATCCTCTCACTGTCACGATGTGCCACCATTTTATCAGTAGTTTAATTCCACTCACAACCATACTTTTTCCTCACTAAAAGTGTGTTAATTCTGTCTCTGCATGAAGACTATAAATTCATGTGTGAAAGGATTATCACTCAAGATCATCCACTATTGTTAGGCCACTTACTTATGGACAAAGCTGGGCTTTGAGACCAAGACTTGGGGTCCTGGGAAGTCATTCATTATCTGCACAGCATTATGC
Source organism: Octodon degus (assembly GCF_000260255.1). NCBI lineage: Eukaryota > Metazoa > Chordata > Mammalia > Rodentia > Octodontidae > Octodon > Octodon degus. Next base: position 4,391,685 of record NW_004524721.1, read on the forward strand.
AAATTAACTGAACTATACCAAATTCAGTTCTTCTCAACTGTGAAAATGGGGTGTCATAAAATACTTTCCTCAGAATTGTTTTAAAATCACATGAGACAATATAAAAGAAGTCCTAACACAGTAGCTGGGAACTAGACAGAATTGAACAATAGGAATTTTTTTAAAACTAGGAATTAAATACATAAACTCACAACAGGAATTCAAATAAATCATGTTCTATTTCATATATATATATACACACACACACACATTTTATTTAGGAAGGGTCTTCAGGGTGTTCAGGGTCTCACTACTAGACTGGACTTGTAGTGATCTGCCTGTTTACAGTCTCCAAAGAGTTGGGATTACAGGTGTGCACCACCATGCCCAGTCTCAATTGCCATCTCAGTGCACCCCAGTGGCAGGGCTGGCACAGCAGGCTCGGGGATCGAACCCCTGGCCCCTGAGCCTGCTTGTAGGCACTTTAATCCGCTGAGCTATTTCGCTGGCCTATGTTCTATTTTCTGCTTGTTTCTTTCGATTCCCTAAAAACTGATACGCTTCTAAAATGAAGCCAGTTATACAAACTTGAAATATTCTAATACCTCCAGATGTAGCATATAGGAAATAACAAAGAGCATAATTAAAAGGCAAGAGAAGTTGCTGTATGCTCCTCGATGAACAATAAAAAGCTCTCAAAATGATAGTTATGTAGGATTATATAAAATATATTAGATGAACCCTTATTTAAAAGGTCATTGCAGATTTCTATGAAACAGTACCAATCTTATGTTGGGTATTTTTTTTTCATATATATATGTGTGTGTATGTGTGAATAAAAGACAGGGAAGAATATAAAGTCAATGGAAAATGGAAAAATACTTTTTAAAGTTTCTAATACTAGGAGAAAATATCAACCATGTCTTTTAAATAAATCGTAAGTCAAAGATATAGCATAAATCTTAAAACAAAAATTAAGATTAAGCAATATTCAGAAAATTAAATACTAACTAAAAATTAAATGTTTCAGAACAACTGAACTAAGATAAAGTTTTCATGACAATAAAGAAGTACTAAGAATAGAATATAAGATAAATACTGGAATGGCAAATAAATGACCAGCACTTCTAACAGTCTGGGGATATGATATCACACAAAATTCTAGTGTGTTGTGGACATGGATAATGGAAAATATTTTACTTTTAGTTTTCAAAGGTATGTTTGCTAAGTATAAAATTCAGAGAGGACAGACTATTTTTTTCTTTCTTTCAGTCCTTTAATTAGTCTAGTTTCTTACACACTTGGTCTTTTTTTTTCCTTCTAATGTGGAATAGGATGCTATTTAATTTTGTTCTTCCATAGCTAATATTTTTATGTGTATGCTTTAATGATTTTTTCTTTACAATATGTTTTGGACAATTTCATTTTTGTGTATCTTGGTATGATTTTATTCAAATTTTTTGTGCAAAAGGTTCATTTTTCTTGGAAATGTGGTGTGATAAGGTCAACTAAATTCAGAAATTTTAAATCTTTAAATATTTATTGCCTACCCCTTTTTACTTTGAGAATTCTAATTATATGAATATAAGTTTCTTGATTTTGACACAGAGTGAACTATTATATGACTGATCTGTGATTTCTTTCTTCTTCATTTTTATTTTACAGTTATATTCATTTTAAGTTTGTAAATAATTTATTTACAGTGTGCAATCTTTTTTTTTTTTTTTCAGAACTGGGGATTGAACTCAGGCCCTTGCACTTGCCAGGGAAGTGCTTATTCCACTGAGCCATTTCCCGGCCGTACTGTGCAATCTATTAATCTCATGTGATATATTCATTTCAGAAATATTTCTCTAAAAATCACTCTTCTACATCTTATATCTTTCACATTTCAATATTTGTCTGCAATTTTTAATATACGTAATTACTAATTTTCAATAAAGTTAATGAAAAAGGGCCGGGGAGATGGCTCAGTGGAATAAGCGCTTCCCTGGCAAGCGCAAGGACCTGAGTGCAATCCCCGGTAAAAAAAAAAAAAAAAAAAAAAAAAGTTAATGAAAAGGAAAATTTAAAATTAAATGAAGCCAGTAAGATTCTCAAGAATAAATTTAAATTACAAATCAGTATTTTCTGACTTAGCAGTCATTTCAACAGGAAATTATCTGAAGGGAAAAGTAAGAGACTCCTGTACAACTCTTTGCAGTGTTACTTGTTAAGGTAAAAAGAATAAGTAATAACTTACATATCTAACGACAGAGAAAACTTTAAATCAGTCACTGATCAATAAGTTGAGGCAGTGCTGTAAAGCCATTAAAATTTTTGTGGTACAAAGATAATAATATGAATATTTTACTGTTTAAAGAAAGAATACAGGCTCCAGAATTCATAAAATGTAGTTTTGCTTTAAAATATATATTCATTTATAAGAGATACTAAAAGATGACATTAAAATATTAGACTTGATTAATTTCTATATTGTGTACCTTTGTCCTAAAATTCCTAAAATAAATGTACTATTAAAAATCCAAATAGAACAACTGGAAAAATAGCTCAGCAGCACAGTACCTGCCTGGTAAACATAAGGTCCTGAGTTAGATTCCGGGAACAAAAAAGAAAATCCAAATAGAATCTATAAGAACATGTATATGCTGTGACATTATAACCAGAGAAAATGATACCAACAAAAAATATAGTCAAGTGGTCGGGGAGGTGGCTCAGTGGAATAAGTGCTTCCCTAGCAAGAGCAAGGGCCTGAGTTCAATCCCCAGTTCTGAAAAAAAAAAAAAAAATCCCATTACTAATCATCTAATAAAGTTTACTGTGTAAAGTTTACCTTTTTGTTCTGACTCATGTCATTTCAAAAATGCTGCTGGTCACTGCTGCAATAGCAGAAGACAACTCAGCATGTTAAATTCACTTTCCATGTGAGCAACCCACTACCTCCCAACCACACTAGAGAACTGAAATGAGTTAGTTTTTCTACCTTAGACACTACTGCACTGTAAAACTGTTCAGTCTTGAGTTAATGTTTAGATTTTGGAACTCAAGCTTTGTTTGGTTACCTGGCTTTTTCTGTGCCTCCCATGCTGTGGTGGATTTCAATGAATTCCATTAGCTGTTTTTGTAACATCACTTCTTTTCCTTCAATCTGAGTAATAAATTTATGCTGTAAAAGATCTGACACTGTTGGACGCTTTTCATAATCTTTAGTCAAACATCTGCACTGGCAAGAAAGAACACGTGATTATTAGATAAGTTAGAGGATTGAAACTATCATTCATATTCCTAAAAAAACTACTTTACTCTAAGCAAGTGACACTTATAAATGCTCAGCATGAGCACAGTGCAAAATGTATGAGACGGTAAGATGAAGAACAAAGTCTATGAAATGCACACATCTCTCTGGGAAGCTCCTGCAGTGGCAACAGCTTTCAACTCAGTGCTGCTCCCTCCGTCTCCAGCAAGCATCCTGCACAGCATTAACAAAACTGTCCCTGTGGTAAAGTGCCCTGGGAAGTCAGAAGCTAAAGAGAGATGACAATAAAGCCATCATCATCTTAAGACTCATCCGAAATTAAACTGTCCATTTACTTTCAGGATGCCTTTGAAGATGTCTCAGTGGATCTATTTCTTTCTGGAGATATAAATGTTAAGCCATTTGAGAAGGCCAATCTTCTGTGGATGTTTAAATTCTATGTCAGTAGGTGTTTTTAAGGTCATACAGCCAATACATTGATGTAATCACAGCTGTTGAAGGGTTCAACTGCAGCATAATCACGAGAAAAATGAAAGCCAGTGTGACCAACTGGGAGGACCACACAGGAGGAGCATTTGAATCTTAGGGTGTTTAAACAGTCCTGTAACTGTCTTCAAATATGTCATGAGAGGAGTTTGACTAGTTATCAGGGGACACAAGGGGCAAAAACATCCCTAGTATTTATTGGAAGAATCAAGAGTAACAGATTTCAGGTCAGTGTCAAGAGAACTTTTCAAGTGAGGTTTATCAAGGTGGAATGCGCGGCCCTGGGAAGCATGATGGTCTTCACGAGGGATACTTAAGTACTGACTGATCCATCACTCAGGGGCCATATTGGAGAAGAATTTCAGCTCTTCATGGAAGTTTGAGCATTATAATTTTCCAAGATTTTTCTGATTGAGACATAGAAACTCTGTAATTAAGAAAAAGTGGATTGTCATTTGAAGATATTAAAAAAGGGAAAAAGAAGGAGAAAGAGAAGGAAGAGGAAGGGAGGAGGAGGAAAGGAGGGGAAGAGAGAAAGGAGAAGCAGGAAGAAGGGTAGGAGGTGGGAAAGAGAAAGAGAAGGGAGGAAGAAAAGAAGGAGGAATGAAGAAAGAAAAAGGAGTGAAAGATGAGGAAGAGGAATAAGAAGGAAGCAAAAAGAGAAGAACAGGAAGAAGATGTGGAGGAAAACAAGAGGGGGAGGAGAAAAAAGAGGAAGAGAAGGAAAGGAGAGGAAGGAGGAAACAAAGGAGGAAGAAAAAAGGAGAAGTAGGAAGAGGAGCTCAAGGAGGATGAGAAAAGGGAGGAGGGGAAAGAGGAAGAGAAGGAAGAAAAGGGGATGAAGGAAGAGGGGAGGAAAAGGAGGAAGAGGAACAGGAGGAGGAGGAGGAGAAGGAGAAGGAGGAGGAGGAGGAGGAGGAGGAGGAACCCCTTCTGCCCAGTCCTTAACTTGAGCAATACCACTGAAAATCAGTACTGCTGATCCTTGTGGAATATAGTTTGTCAATTTCTTTCATTGGGCTTAACCAGAAAGATGTTTCCTAAGGTTGCTAAAATATGCTAAGAAGCAAAGGTGATGATAACTGAGAATAAGATAAAATGCTTGTATTTTCTACTCAGTTTAACAGAAATCATCAATAGCACTCATATCTATGTACTCTGAAAAGTTCCATGTAGAAATATTTTATTCAAGTAAGAACTACCAAACAGCCAATGTGTACCAGGCACTTAGCTTGACACTAGAGTTGTACTATCTAGGTAGAAGGAAAGGCATCCAAACAGGTAAGTTTAATCAAATTGGCAATGTTAGAAGTGAAAGAAGATGAAAATACAATTGCACCAGGGACACACTACCAACTGCTTGTAGGAAACTAGGCAATGTTTCCTGGTGGGAACTGTGAGGAACACGGGAAAGAAACCAAGTGCCACTGTGAATCTATATGGAAGGATCTGCAGACAGCAGGCAGGCACTGGGTATTATGGGGGTCCCTTTAAAGTTATCTCTGATTTTCTTAAGATATTTGAGAAATATGATTGGAATTTATTAAATATAATGTAGTTGACAGCACACTCTTAGGAATATCTGGTCAATGAAAACTCACATAAAAAATTATCAGCCCATCTTGTGTTCTTACAAACTCTGTCTCTTGCCTATAGGACAACATGAAGGTATTCTAGGAAAACCAAAGTCTGGCTGTGTTCTCTGCTTTTTGCCCTTTGTCCATTTTCTGAATAGAGTCTGGCACTCCAAATTTCCATGACTCCCTTCCTCCTTTTTACAACCAGGGATTATCCCTGATCTTACACATTGCAGGTGAATGCAGATTGAAATTGTAAAACAGGTTCGTGGGACAGATCTTTATAAATGGCTGACTCTTAGTCTCTAGTCAATTGCATAGAGGCACTGCAGTTGAGCTAAATATTTGTCAAATTAAGAGTGTTCCTTCAATTGCAAATGCACACACTGGGGGCCGGGGAGATGGCTCAGTAGAATAAGCACTTGCCTGACAAGCACACGGGCCTGAGTTCAATCCTCAGTTCGCCAAAAGAAAGAAAATATTAGCTTGAAATGACTGGAATCCAGCCAAAATCAAATGCATACACTTTTCATAAACATGATCTGCTTATTCACTGATTGCAATGAAAATTCTCTGACTATAATGAGAATTAGTGATGCAGGTAAATGAAGGGCTAAATAACTGACTAAACAGGCAATGACTGGGCAGGTGGGAGGTGCTGAGGGCAGCATGCCGCAGGAGGGTGAATAGGAGAACATGTCCGTGGGCTCCTGAGTGGCCACAGAAGCCTAGTGGTGGTCCCAATGGGTACACTTGTCTGAAGGTCAGTTTTTAATGCAGTGATGAACTGAAGAACATTTAGAGGACACTACTGAAAATGATGAAAACCTCTGAAGCTATTTAACAAGAAACAGGAAATTTAGAGGCCAATGGCATTACTGAAAAAATGCACAGTTCAAAGTTAGGGCAGGATGCTACCAGTTTGGTACATCAGATTCGATTTGATTCAATTTCCTACAGATTCTATTGTTACTCACTTGCTAATGAAGTCATTGAATTCTGCTGACCATAGCTCAGGCTGCCTTAGCTGTGGGGGTGGGTTCCTAGAAAAGAAGAATCAGGGTTGGATGGTGGCTACTGGTCAGTCAATACCACCCGAGAAGCACAGACAGACAGGCTGACGTACAGCTGCACCTGCAGGTGCTGCCATTACAATCCAATGCTGGCCCCAATTTCCAATTTGAAGAAAAAGAATTCGTAATGAATCACTCTTTACACAAAATGACAGGTTCCTTGATTTTCTGCAAGAATTTAATACATGGTTCAATTTTCCAATAGTTCATTTTTTTTTCTTTTAAAGAATCTTCTCACTTTTACCTGAGAACACTCAGGGAAACCATCAATACCTACCTAACTAGAAATAATGAATATTAGGATAAAGATTTTTTTCCCCCATACACCTTGCAGAAGTCTCAGGAATGCCAGGGTGCAAAGAGGTGAGCTGAAAGTTGAGTTGTTTGGAGTAGGCAGGAAACACCACTAAGAGGCACAGTAGAATAACTCTGTGATTGTTCTTTTGTTACTGTACATGGGAGGACAAAAGTATTACAAAGCACTACAAAAGCAAGGAACTGGAAATTATTATTAGCTATAAAGCTCTGAATGCCACTTAAGAAGATTTTATTATTAATTCTTTTCACTTTTAAGCTGAACAAATCTTTTCTTTCTTGGCCTGTCCATGAATACAAAGGAACATCACTTGAAAATGAGGCTGATCTAAAGCTGTAATCAAGCAACATTGATCAACCACGATAGCTGAATTCACTAAAGGGCTGCTTTATGTTCATTCTAACAGCTCTTTGTTTTCCTTAGTGGAATGGAAATGCTTTGTCTTCAGTTCTGCATTACTCCTTAAATAGCCGATGAAATTAATGTACAGTTTGTACAGGCTCGTTAAAAGGAAGTACAGCTACTCATCTACCCCAGATCACGACAAACCTCATTTTCCAAACCTCACGACTATTTGAAGATTGCTGATCTGCACATAAAAAGAAGTAATGCTTTTTGCCAACAGTCTCTGTTCCTTCTTCCCTAAAATTTTCCTTTTATGAGATTTTGAGTATAACAAAGTTTTGATGATTTCATAACACCTAGAATTGGGGAGCTTTTCAGATTCTGTGTACTTATTTCTATAGATAGTACTCTAAACATTCCCATTAGGGATATACTAATGAGAAATAATAAGGAATAATTTATTTGATTCAATTTCCAGAATTATTTGGCACCTTGCTTGCTATGCAAGGATGATGTATCAGTGTTTGTCATCCTTTTGCCTCTACATGGTACCAGAGCCAAGAGTAAAAGTACTAGGTTATGTACTGTGGTTCAAACCACAGCTAAAATGGCTCTGAAAGTACAGGGCTCATCTTACAAACTGCGTGATAACAGGAATGAGGAAAACCCAATTTTTTCCTGACTTCCTCAACTAAAATGAAATGCCTCAGAGCTGCTATACAGAACATTCCCCCTGGTTTCTGTAACCTCCTAACCTAACAAATAAGTACCACTGTATATTACAAATAGCAAAAACTGCGATGACACAAATTGTTTGGTAAAACACAATTTATATCTAAAGTATTATAATACAGAACATATTCACAGATAGAAAACTCAAGACTAAAAAAAAAACAAGTTATGTTAGGGTGAAAAAATAAGGTTCAGAAAGATGAAATATTCCACTTTTTCCCACTCAAGTGAGATCTGAAAAAGAAAAAACACAGAGCTAACATGAATGTAGAAAGGAAATTATCAGAGAAGAGGAACAGAATAAGGAGGAGAGAGGAGGAAGGGAAAGGAGAATGAAGGGGGGATGGGAGAGACCACTGAATGTTATAAGCACGTACCAATATGCCACCATTCTGTACAAATACTATGCTCTACTATAAAAAGAAAAAATAATATGGCCAGCAAATTACAGAAAAAACCACAAATGCTTTGGTGCTGTAATTTAGTTACGTGCCAAATATTTTGAATAGATCCATTTAGAAATGGATATAACATGTAGACACTTTGTAGAACTAGACCACTCCCCCTACTTCTAGCAAAGCTTTGTACTTCTGTGTCCTGATGCTGAGACCACAAGATGTGTTTAATGGACAGGGTATGAAGAAACCATAACATAGCCCCTACTCCGACCTGGGTCCCTGACTGCACATGCTCCATTGTGCACTCTATTAGAATTAAGGCAAAACCTTTAAAATTTTCAAAAATGACACCTGGATAATTAAGGACAGGCAACCTTTCCACATTCATTTTGTGAAATATCTACAACTAATCAACACATATATAACACCGTATTTAAAGAAACTAGTTATAACTTTGTTCTTGATGCACACACTAGAGGGGAGATGTCTGCTCCTAGGAAAAGTCTCACCTAGACAGTAATGTTCTTCCTTGCTTCAGAGGGCACTCTTCGGTATTACTTTACATGGATCCATTCAAAATGTTAACATATTTAAATCATTATTTATTCAATAAATTTAATTTATCATTTCTTGGTAATACAATTATTTTAAAGTTCTGAACAAAGAAAAGTCAGCAAGTAGTAAAAGAACATGTGGAATGGTGGGTGAAGAAAATCACAGCACACTGACCAAGAACCACACTGCCTCAAGAGAGGTTGAGGAGTAGGAGGAACTGCTACTTTCTGAGATGAAATCCTATCAAAAGAAACACTGACTACCAAGACATTTTTTTTTTACTTAGACCAGGGAAATGCAACTACTGAATGAATACAGTCTTGGGAGAAGCAGAGTATTCTTGGTTACTTTTACCAACTGGCCAGATCACATGTGAATACTTCCATGATGATCACGAGGAGAAATCAATGGCAGAAGCAAGAAAAATGGACAGCAGCCTCTGGGCTCAACTGTAATCTTCTGACCTTGGTATTTTGAAGAGTGCTCTCATGGGGTGCAGCTCAGCAAGTGGAGGATCACCATCTCCCAGCTCAATGGCAGTGATGCCCAGGGACCAAGTGTCACATCTGGCATCATAAGTGGTATCTAATTGTTGTTCACATGCAATCACCTATGAGAAAAAAACAAACAGAAAGGAAAGGTTTGTGATTTTAACAAGTAAACAGCAAAATGTTTGGAAGAAAACTTAAATATTTAACTGGTGAAGTTTGATAGCTGCAAGGAAAGACAAAGGCAATAATTTAGGAAAATAAGCAATCATGTTACTAGCAGAAGTACTATTTTTATTCTGAAAACAGAGAGTACCTTTCCAGGTTTGCAAATATAAAGGAAGGAGTCTACACAAAGGAATATTTTTGAAAATGGAAAACAAAAAAAGAGGAAATAAACAGGGTCCCATATGAGAAAGGATGGCATCAATGCACAGCCACAGATGGTACAGCCAGTCATTCAGTGAACACTTGATGTGGGAATGAGATACTACGAAGAGTGACAATACAGAATACTTCTTTGGGGTCAGGGAGATAGCTCAGCAGTGTAAGTCCTGCTTCGCAAGTGCAAGATCCCAAGTTCAATCCCCAGTACTGAAAGAAAAAAGAAAGAAAGAAAAGTTCATCTTTAGAGAATTAAAAAACCGTGGAAAGTAACTAAATTTGGATAGTTTGGTTAGAGGGCTTTGATCTTTACTGGCAATTAGAAGGCCAGAATTCCAACAGAAGAATGAATCAAGTCTACAAGACATGTAAGTATTTTGTACTCTGAATAACTATTATGAAGACAACAATATACAATGTATATTATTATTATTATTATTATTATTATTATTATTATTATTATTTTTGGCAGAACCAGGTATTGAACTCAGCCCTAGCACTTGCTAGGGAAGCTCTTATTCTACTGAGCCATCTCCCTGGCCCTACAATGTATCAATTATTATAACTGTCCTACTAACCTGTTTTGGAACTGTCTCATTGCTATTTCTTTCTCAAAATTTTTGAAAAAAAAATAAAAAAAGAATTTAAAAAATGAATCAAGTCTGGAAAGATACAAAAAGGTTTTAAGCTATTAACAATGATAAAAAGTAAACAATATAAATAACATTAAATTTAATACACTATATAATTATTGATTTTCAATAAAGTTAATGAGAAAAAATTTTTTTAAATGAACCTTAAAGAAAGCTTACCAACTGCTTATCTGGGTCATGCTAAATTATAAACTTATAGGCAGGTTTAAAAACATGCTACTAACTAAAGGATATAATTGAAAGACAAGAAAAGAAAAAGGATGTGATGTGTTTTTGCAAACTAAGATTATTAAACACAAAGTGATTGCCTTAATCACCCCATAATTAATTTCTAAATGTGTAAATACAAATATAAATGGCCTGTAAATGATCATTGTTAACATCAGTGATCAAAAAAAGGAAGTCAGCTTTACATTTCAAAAACATTTTTACTTGTCCAATAAGTTGTACAGTCACTGTTTCCCTTGAGCCCTGGAACACATGCACCACAGTTTGGAATAGACGGTGTCACATAACCAATAAATACTGTCTTTGATGCACACTTCAACTTTAAAATGCCAAATTGGGAATTTTACTTTTCTTTTTTTAAAAATTTATTTATTTATTTATTTATTTTTGGGAATTTTACTTTTCAACTGATAACTCACTTCAATAAGTTTGTCTTTTAGGGTAAGAAAAACACTGAAATACTTCTATGTCATTATGATATATATTCAATTTGCTTACCTATTGTCTTCTAATTCTTAGAAATATGTCATTAATAACATAGGGATAATATTCACAACATATTTGGGATATCCTGAAGCTACAAAGCTGGTTCAAAATACATTGTTCTTCAAGATTAGAAAGTATTCTTTACAGAGAGATGAGTACAATACACACAAAAGCTCAAGCATATATTTATATGATAGTTTAAATGACTATCATATAGCTTTTCCTCTCTATCATGTCCATTATTTTGGTAAGCAGGAAAGATGCTACTATAGGCTTGGCAATAACAAATAATGATTTATAAAAAAAAAAAAAAAAAAAAAAACCAGACAACTGCTAAGAGCCAGGCATGTAGCTCAGCAGCACAGCACCTGCCTAGCAAACACAAGGCCCGAGTTCAATTCTCGATACAAAAAACAAAACTGTCTAGTAACTGCATATAAGTGAGCGAATGGCACAGTTAAATACATGATAATGGCTTTGGAACTATAAATTCATCTATAGCAACATAAATCATGCTATTATGTTATAGTATAATTATATATGCTACTATTTATATTGATTAGTAATACATGTGGACATAATAAAATATTCAATATATAACTTTTAATTGATTGGTCATTTAAATAAGTTTTTTATGAATTTAAAAACAGTGAAATGGCTAAACAGTAAAAAGTCTCATTTGAATCATACTCAATTTTGTTTTTTTTTGAGTGCACTTCTATCTTTCTTCTAAAATGTGCTCCTTAATAAGTTTTTTAATCTGTTGGAACTGCAAAAGTGTTTCTTAAAATAATTCATCTCCATAGTTTATATTAAGCTTACATTTTAACTTTTATTTTATAAGCAGTAATTGAATCTTATTCAAATAGAGTATACAAGGATTTCATCTTCAAACAAATTTAATTAAAAGATTTTACAGTAATACTATGGCATTTGTATTGCTTCTCCTCCCTTTACTCCCTAGAAAATTGTAGCTAAATAGCAGAGGTTTTCCTGACTGCTGCAGTGAGAATTTTCAAAAATAAGCATTCGTTATTGATAAACATAATGAAAAAGACTAAAAGTATTAATAATGATTGTGAGTAGGAGAGGTGGCAGGGAAATGATGCAAAGAAGGTACTAAAGCTGAACACAGGCCCAGGCAGGTGCTCAGTAAAGGAGCCTGCCATACATATTGATGGACCTGCACCTGGTCCAAAACCGCCAAGGCTTCCTGTATTTCCACTGTCATTCAGAAACAGAATGGAAATACTCATGACATCGGCACATGCTAAATACCCCAAAGTAAATTTAATGAAAAAGTAAAACTGCAAGTAGTTTCTCTTTATGTCATCTAATTCACTCACTCATTCATTCATTCATTCATTCAATTTTTCACTTTTTTTATTAGCACATGTTTATGGTACATCCAATTCTCAGCCATCTTGGGGAATGAGTACATGAACATAATATGGCTTGTTTCTTTTTAAAATCCCCTTTCTTCCCACCCTTTCTTCTTTCCTTTCTCTAATTCCCATTTTCCCATTTTATTCTTGTTGATATTATTAATCTGGGCTCTTGTTTATGATTTATGTTTATTGCTCATGTGTAGGTAAATTGAAGTTCTTGTACATGGCATGTCTTTATTCTACTTGTTTCCCTTCTCTTCCCCATGGCTCCTCACAATTAGTCTCCTGAACCCTTTCCCATTTTTCAGAGATCCATCCCCTGGCCTCCTATGCATCCTTAATTAATCTCTTTGTTTGTATTTTGCCCTACTGAAATGAGAGACACCATATGGTATTCAAGTTTGTGTGGAGGGTTTATTTCACTCAACAGTGTATTTCCAGGTGCATCTGTTTTTCCTACAAATGTCTCAGACTTATTCTTCTTTAAGCCAGGAAGTATTCCACTACATATAGATTTTACATTTTCTTTAAACAATCATCTGTTGATGGGTACACAGGCTACTTTCAGATTTAGCTTTTATGAATTGTGCTGCTATCAAGACTGATATGCATGTATTGCTACGACATGATATCATATACTCTTTGGGAAAGATATTTAGAAAAAGGTAACGGGGTCACACAGAATTTCTAATTTATTGCTTTGAAAATTTTCATTCTTATTTTCATATGGTTGCATTAGCTTACATCCTCACCAAAAATAAAGGAGGGTCTTTTCACTAACATTTTTTAAAAATTTTATTTCTTGATGACTGCTATTCTTTCTGGAATAAGATGGAATCGTAGTATTACTGTTTATTTTCTGTAGAGGCCACAGATGTTGAACATTTTGCTCACATTTGGTGGCCAATTTTTGGTTGTATTTTCATGGAAAAAAATAAAATAAAATTTCAAAACAAAATAGGAGAATAATAATAGTTAATACATTATGTATTGTTATCCTCAAAGTTGTTTGCCATTTGTACTTTCTCTGTGATGTGCTTACTTCTCCTGCCCATTTCCTGACTGGATCTTTTAGGTGGTCTAAGTTTTTGAGTGGATCATCAGAACAGAACTGAGGATACAGAAGCACCCTGACACATTCAGCTATTTGGTCTGTGACAAAGGGGACAAAAGCAACAATAAAGGGGAAAAAATAGCCCCTTCAACAAGTGGTGCTGGGATCCAGGCAAGGCGGCACATGATCGCAGCGCTTGGGAGGCTACAGCAGGAGAATTGTTTCCAGTTGGAGACCAGCCTGGGCTACAAAGTGAGCTCCAGGCCAGCCTGAACTGCAGAGTGAGACCCTGTTTCAAAAAGACAGCAACAACAACAACAAACCCAAAATACAAAAACAAAAAAAGTCAAGTGGTGCTGGGAAAGGTAGTTATCCACTTCAGATGATGGAAAGTGTATCCGTATCTCTCACCATGTACTAAATTAAAATCAAAATGGATCAAAGAGCTGAACGTTGAAACAGAAACATTAAACCAACTGGAAGATAAAATAGGCAAAACACTGGGAGCTGTACACGTAGAAAAGCATTTTCTGTGCAGAATCACAAGAAATCACAGCAAGAATCAACACATAGGATTCCGTCAAAGGGGGAAACTTCTGTACAGCAAAAGAATCAAACAGCAGAATTTAGAGAGGACCTACAGAATGCGAAAAGATTTTGCAGCTGTTCCTGAGAGAGAGGACCATCTTCTTCTTTTCTTTGTATCCACTTACAGCTCATTCATTAAGCCTCTCTCATGTCCCTCCTTACATGTTCAAAAATCCCACCTTAACGTAACATTACGTATATTATCTTCTGATACATTCCAAAACCTTATGGGACAGAATACACATGAAAAGAAAGCCAGAAGTGAGCAAATACAGAAGCCTCTCCCCGAGGGCCCCATCTGACCTCAGGAGCCATCCAGAAGGGCGTTCCGACAGAGGTGTTGCGGCGGAGCTGGGTGCTGGTGAGCTGTGCAGACACACCTGCAAAGAAGGGCAAGACAGGTTCTCCTGTTAGTTTTTCATAGAATTTTAAAATGCTGCTCCCTCAGAGATGCCGATCGACTTGAAATTCACTCTGTCAAGAAGTAGGGGCTGGGGAGATAGCTCAGTTGAATAGGCGCTTTCCTTGCAAATGCAAGGGCCTGAGTTCAATCCCTGGTTCTGAAAAAAAAAAAAAAAAAAAAAAAAAGCTTAGGTGAGGACCTCTGTAGAGTCAAAATACTGAAGGTCCTCTATTTACTTTTCATATGCAAACCCTGCTGACTGCTAACATCCCAATTCAAATTTTAGTCCCCTATGCTGGCTTCTAATCTGTTCCCTGTCAGACTAAGGCCCATCTCCTTTGATGTTCTGCATTTATACTATTCGTCTAAACTGTATGACATATTTTGTCATGAAGCTGGTGTGCTTCTCCCCTGTACCCCTTTAACAAATTCTGGTAAATCTCAGATTATTTTGTGTGGTGATAAACACGCAGTAGGTAACTTATGAATATGCACAAAATTAGCTCCCATCTATCAACCACACACAAATCACACATAATCACTGAGAGTTTCAAATAACTACTTCTGTTTAAATCAACACCAATAATAGAGCTTTTCATTTTAAATCTTAAATTTGAGTTTAACTGATATATCAATAAAAATTTTACATACTTATGAAGCACCAAGTGGTATTTCTCTCTTTTCCTTCTATCTCTATAAAATATATATTGTACACTATATTATACATAACAATATATATTGAAGGGCTGCAGGACAGCCAACATTTTGGCCCTAGCCTTTCAAGGTTAGTGAAGACTCAGGACATAGGAGAACCTGTACTGTAACATTATGTAACTCAGTTGTGTCTCAAATTTTCTGATCAAGGAGATTATGGGGCCACAGAGGAAAGTGATCGATGATATAAAGTGTGCCTCAGGAGAGTCACATGGAGAGAGAACATTCTCTCAGGCTTCCATAGAGAGCAATCTGGTCAATCAATGGCTGTGACTCATCCACATGGCTGACACAGACAAAGGATCTACAAAGTGCAGTACAGGGTTACAGGATTAAATCCTGAGGGGATTTGACTGACCTTATCAGATACAAAAGTTACATTTCTTGTTATATAGGTCTTGCTTTATCTTGGTCTTAACCATCCGGCAGAAAAGTATAAAAATAAAGTATAAAATGTAAAGCCATATTAATATGCTGAGCTGTAAAAGACTCAAGTCAACAACTTCTGACATTGCCAGTCTTATGGAAAGCCCACTATTATTCATGGAGTACTGGACTATATTGGAATATTTTGCTGAATTCGTGCACCTACAATATTTAAATGCAATGCAATGCCCTTCTCTGACAAAATAACTGAAAAAGGGGGATACAAATGAATGATCATTTTGTATCTGTATACTGAAAATAGTTAGGATATATATATATATAGCTGCATTCTCTTAATTCAATGAATAAAGAGATTTGTTCTAATAGTGTTTGTGGACAGGATATCATGTCTGCATCTTGTACAATGAATAAGTACTAAGATGACAATATGCAATGTATTGATTATTGAAACTGTGCTAGTAATCAGTTTTGAAACTGTCTCATTGCTATTTGTTTCTCAATAAAATTATTTTAAAAAATCACTAATTTTACATGTACAGATTTAAGATTTTAAAATTTCTATATCAGTTACTTTTTTCTTTGCTTAAATTGTTATCATCATCATCATTATCATTAGTTTTTGGTGCTGGGGATTGAACTCAGGACCTTGTGCTTGCCAGGCAGGGACTTAGGTAACTGAGCTAACTCCCCAGCCCTCTTTGCTTTAATTATTTAAAAAACAATAATTTACTGGCAATCCTAGTGGAAAAATTGTCTAAATGCGCAACAGCAGTATTAAGGGGAAAAGTAGAATGATACATAGTTTCATGATACAATAGTTATGATTATGAATATTTTATACTTTGCTTATTTTTTTCCTATGCATAGTTCCATGTCTTATTTTTAAACTAAGAGTTACACTTCATGCTTTTGTTATTTTTATTTAATACTTCTAAGTTAATTTGCTTTAGAAAAGGTAAAAATATTCTAGATAAGGTAAAAACTACTTGGTCGTTCAGCAATTCGGTCATTCAGGAAACCAGTGCTGCTACTTTATGGCAGGCAGTGCCTAATACAGAAATTTTAGAGAAAAGCACCATTGAAAAAGTAGCTTATATATTTTGGAGTTGATTTTAGAGCTGTGATAAACTGTCATTTAATTTGACTCATAGTGTTGAACAAACAGTACATTATTTTTCATTGGTATCAAAATCCTTGGTTCTAGATTTATAAAATCAATAAATAAAACTAAAAAAAAAGAAAATAACAAGTATGGAGAAAATCAAAGAACTCTCAAATTATTCTGTTGTTTCAAAAATAATCTAAGATAAATGCTGATTTGTTTCATTTATAAAAAAGAATATATATTATATAAAATAATATATATTATAATTTTTAAATGAGGGTAACTATATCTCCACAAAGATTAAGCATTTCATTATGATGGAAATATTCAAAATAATTTCCTCCAGCTTTCTAAAATGTACCTCTATTTATTATCTATCCACCCTGGTACACAATAGCACACCAGAACTTTTTATTTATAAATCATATCTAACTAGAATCGGTTGTTTTCCTTAGGACAGATTTAAACCTAATAATTTAGTATTTTCCCTATGGACTATAGGCAATATGATTAAATTTGGATTTAATGGTAGTGACAGAGTACAGTAATTTTTATATAAATGGAAAAGGTAAACAGATTTTAAAGGAAAATTTAGTTTAGAATTGGTTCTTAATTTTCTAAATTTATTTGGAGTTTTCAATAATTTATATAATTTTAAATTATATTTGACCCTCAGTGAATATTTTTGCTTCAATTTTATGATGATAACTATGGAGACAACAATATGCAATGTATTAATTATTGAAACTGTCCTACTAATAGGTTTTGAAACTGTCTCATTGCTATTTGTTTCTCAATAATATTAATAAAAAAATTCATGACAGTTTCAGATTCAAATGTCATTTACATAAGATATACAGAGAAAAATAAAATACAACAAAGTAAATTGTAGGATTTCCTTCTAGCAGGAAAATAACATTTTAGACTAAATAAATTTTTCTCTTTCTGGGTATAAAGCAAATGTTATATTACTAGCATTAGCATTTTTCAGCAAGTAGTAATATTCCAGAGTCAGAATTTATAAACATGATAAGCTGCGAAGGACCTTCTGCCCATGGTCCCCTGGAAATACTTACCAAAGGACACTGATGAAATACTTTTAGGGGAGTGGTGTATAACCCACAGTGGACTGCCAGGCTGTTTTTCTTGGAAATGTGAATCTGGTGCGGAGGCACTCAGGGAAGGAACATAACTAGAGCTGAGTCAACCAACAGAGAGGCCCTGACTGTCAATGAGGAGGGCTTACTCTCCAGCCCTGATGCTGCCACGCTGCACTCCTAGGAGATCAGATGGCCAGGTTCACCCTTGATTTTGTTAGCTGACCTGTGTTTTTTTCAATACCTTGGGCTAAGTTGGCCAGAGTTAGTTTCTGTTAAGACCAAAGAACTCATAACTATAAAGTCCCTGAACTTTTATACCTAAAATAGCAAATTAACAAGGGCAATAGTTAATCATGAACTTATAGAGCCTAACAGTAGCATTATATTTATGAGATTATATATTTATGCTAATGTAAGATTAATAATTTTCTAAGGCAGACATTTGGCTTCCAAGATCTTTACTCAAACACTCTATTTTTAATTTATATTTATTTATTTATTTATTTATTTATTTATTTTTGGCAACTCATACAGAATTTTACTTAACAAAGTAATATGAATTTCACAGTATTTGTTGTAATACATGGTATTGTCTTATAACCAGCTATTCATATTACCATATATACACATAAAATTGGAAGAAGAAAAAACTGGAGCAATGTATAAGAAATTAAAAAAAGAAAAAGTACAAACAATTGAAAAAAAAGGAGACAAAGCTAATTAGAGCATTAACTGCTTCCTTCTATTTCCATTTTTGTTTCTTTTTAAAAAAATATTTATTTATTTATTTATTTATTTATTTTATCCTGTCAGAGGTGAATATTCTATTGGCATCTAAATACTATAAGCGTTTGAATTCAACTAAACATCTAATACTATCTAGCAGTCTATAATATTAGTGGGTTATCCTCAGAAGTTATTGACTTGAGCCTTTTACAGCTCATCGTATTAATATGGATTTACTTTATATACCTCATTTTTATACTTTTCTACTGGATGGTTAAGATCAAGAAGTAGCAAGACCTATATACCCAGAATTGTAACTTTTGTATCTGATAAGGTCAGCCAAGTACTCTCGGGATTTATCCTGCAGCCCTGTACCACCTTTTGTACATCCTTTTGTCAGTGTCTGACATGAGGATGAGTCACGGCCATTGCTTGACCAATTTACTCTCTGTGAAAGCTTGAGAAAATGTTTTTTTCTCTCCATGTGACTCTCCCCATGTTCACTTTAGATCCTCGAACACATTTCTCTGTGGCTCCATAATCTTGATCAGAAAATTTGGAGTACAACTGAGTTACATGTTGTTATAGTACAGGTTCTCCTATGTCCCGAGTCTTCACTGACCTTGAAAGACTAGAGCCAAAATGTTGGCTAACCATGCAGCCCTTCCTTTTCTCCAAATTTTGATCTGCTAACTTAGGTTATTAACCCTCCCGAAGAGAAGCTAATTATTAACCTGCAATATATGCAGTGCGGTTTATCCTATCTGTAGAAATATCAAACATTTTGGCATATCCTGGAACAGGTATTTTCCATCAGATATTGATATGTTGAGCTTTAAGTCTTTACAGAATATGAAGGAAAAATAATTATATAAAGGAGAAATAAGCATTTACATATTTTTACAAAGAAGTTTAGAAACCTAGTCATATATGGAATTGTAAGTCCTTGTATTAGAGAGATAATACGATATTTACAGATGTGGGTCTGGTTTATTTCACTAATAAGTATATCTTCAAGGGGCATCCACTTAAATATGATGGCTTCAAGTTTAACATTCTTTATAGCTGAGTAGTACTTCATTATATAAAAGTACCACATCTTTTTCAACCATTCCACATGTGACGGGCATTTTGGTTGTTTCCAAGTTCTGGCTATTACAAATTGTGCTGCTATAAACATAAGCCCACATATATCACTATGATATGATGCTTTCAGTTCCTCTGGGAAAATTCCCAGTAGAGGGATAGCAGGCTTGAATGGAATTTCCAGTCCTAGTTTTCTAAGGAGTCTCCACACTGATTTCCACAATGGTTGCACCAGTCTACACTCCCATCAACAGCGGAGAAGGGTTCCCCTTTCCCCACAGCCTTACTCAAATACTCTAAACAATAAAATTTTGAGCAAGGCTACTACACTGCAGATACAAAGGCAGACTATACTCAACATGTTTACTAATTTATTAATATATATTTTAAGAATCATAATGATTATCATGTTAAAGGATAAAGTTAACAACTTTTTAAGGTACAACTATTTCTTACTGACTGAACCCTAATGATGTGCACACCCTGGTGTTGATGCCCCTTTCAACAATCACTGACCCAACATCCTAGGTGATGAACTACAACACAGGTGGGGTCTGCTGCATCATTTGGTATCTGTTAGAATCTTTCAAAAATTCCACACATGGCTTCAATGGAATTATACTGTATGGTTCAAAAATTACCCAATTTATGAAGAAGAAAACATAAAGACCCAAATTAAGTGAAAAATATAACTAGGTAGAGTAAGAAATTCTTGAGAATATTAGATGATTATCACATTAAAAATGAGACTCACCTCCAACCCTGTAGGAGTGACAGAGGAAGGCACTGACTAAATTCCATGTTGTCTAAACGTTTCTACAATACCTATAAAATCTCAAGATCACCTTACCAACATAACAAAACAGATTCAAAGCTGAAAGGCAACATCATGGTTATAAAGTCTGTTAGTCACATTCTAGTTAACTAAATGAAACTGAGAGAAAATTTACTTTCTGGAGGACAAATGGCATTTTTATTTTGCATGAATTCCCACAAGAGAAACAGCTAAGAAGATACAAAAGTGCAAAGCTCTACTCAAAATGATTGACATAAATTACTTTAAGAAGCCCCAGGGATCCAAAGTAGTTCAGTAGCCTTAGGAAGTCAAAGAGATTAGGAAAATCATTTTGTTCAGAGAGTAACTAATAGAATAAGTCACCAAAGTAAATATAGTTATGTAATCATCTTGAAAGCAGATGCCAGAGGATGGAAAATTCCAAGCAGAAAGTTCTTAACTTTTAGTGAAAGGATATAGTAAGGAACAGGAGGCCAAAAAGAGATCAAGGACTGAACAGAAATCAGGCTGGAAGAGAGGGTCATAATCCATTAAAAATCAAAGCCACAGGAAAATTACAGAGGTGTGTCCTAATGGTTTTTCAGCCTTTTGCCTTGCTAGGGAATTTCGAGGCTATTTCGGGCTTTCTAGGCTCTTGGGTAGCTGTACAGCAACCCCATCCCCTATTGCCTAAGCCCTGCTTCTAGGTAGAGAAACATGAAGGCTTTGTACTTGAGGCTGAGAGTATTTTCAGTGTCTTAGGGAGACAGCAGAAATACCAAATACTCTGATTCTTAAGACAACTTTAGGGACCCTTGATTTACTGTAACCTGCTGAGCAAAACCCTTAAAAATACTGCAGGTCAGAATTTAAAGTATAAAAATATAGAGCTATGCTATATAAAAGGCCCATACAATAATTTTATCATCAAATATTTTTGTTGATGACTAATTTTAAGATACTGTGATGAGGGGGCCAGGGAGATGGCTCAGTGGATTAAGTGTTTCCTTGGCAAATGCAAGGGCCAGGGAATCCCCTGGCAAGGGCCAGTTCAATCCCTGGTTCCGAAAAAAAATACTGTGATGAGTAATTTTTAAGTGTCCATTTGATAGGCACAGATATTTGGTCAAATATCATTCTGGAAATTTTTTTCTTACTAGATTAACATATAAATTGGTGTATTTTAAGCAAAGCAGATCACCCTTTGTAGAGTGAGTGGGATTCATCCAATTAATTGAAGGCCTGAACAGAAGGAATAGTACCTGTAGATGACCTTTGGAGTCAAAGTGCAATTCTTCTCCTTAGCTTACACTGCACATTTTAGACTTACCAACCCCACACAATCTTGTGAACCAATTCCTTAAAAATAAGTATCTTTTCCCTGTTGATTCTATTTTTCTAAAGAACCTTAACCCTAAAAAAATGTTCTATGTTTTGTATAAGAACTCTTAGGGATGGTCTTTCAAAAGTGCAATAAACAAGACTGTCTACCATCTGATCTGACATAGCACATATGATTGCTTTATGAGACACTAAAGTTACAGCAATTTCTACATGTTGAAAGGTCAAAACTCTCTATTTCATTTTCTTTTTTCTGTCTCTCATTGTTCAACTTTTCCCTTCTTGAGAGTCAGTTAAAGTGTAACACAGTGATAGCAAAGACATTTTGGAGCTTTCAGAGACAACAAATGGCCTGCTGTGGTACACATGCCATAGGTTGGCCACCACTGGCCTAGGATATTCAAAAGCAACCACAGAGCTGGGCACGTGGCTCAGTGACACAGCACTTTCCTAGCATGCAGGCAATCCTGGGTTTGGTACCCAGAATCATTTAAAAACAAGAAAAACAAAAAAAGTAAGAACATATAGTAAATTAAAAGAAATTATAAAGTCAGTTTGTACATCTGGAGAAAGGTATAAGCTCAAAAATTCCTAAGATTTTAAATGTATACATTTAAATGACAAAAAGAAGAAATACAATAAGAAACAAAAACAAAAATCAGCAAACTCTGGAGAACTTGGGAGAGTCTAATTTGTAAAATTATTACATTATTATTGTCAAACATCTAATTTTCAAAAACTGCAACAAAAATAAGGTATAATGGACAAAGGAAGTTATGATCCACTCAAAGGAAAAAAGAAAAAGAAATTCTTAAGAAAAACAATGGAATACCCATCTCTGTCAAAAGTACACAATAAAGGGGGATATAAATTAAGGACCATTTTGTAGTGAAAAAAATATATCTGTATATACAAAATAGTTAGCATGGAAATACACCTACTTTTTCTTAGTTAAATGAGAAGAAAGTTTTGAACTAATAGTGCTTAGACAAGATATCATGTCTGCACCTTGTACTATAAATAACTACCACAAAGACAACAATATGCAATGTATTAATTATTGTAAGTGTCCTACTAACCTGTTTTGAAACTGTCTCATTGTTACTTCTTTCTCAACTTAAAATTATTAAAAGAGAAACAAAACCAAATGCTGAGCTGGATATATATATATATATATATATATATATATATATATATATATATATATATATATATATAGCTCAGCAGCATAAGTACCTGCCTGGCATGTATAAGGTCCCAAGTTCAATTCCTGGTACCACAAAAAAAAATCTGTCAAACAACCATATTAAACATGAGAAAGGGAGGAAATAATTTATAAATAAAGTAGAAAATCAACAAAAAGATATAAAACTGAAAAACTCTAGATGTTGCAAGTACAGAAACTAAAATGAAATACATCATCAGATTGATTTAAAAGTAGATTTGAACAGCTCCAATAAAATAATAATCAGTGAATTTGAACATAAGACAACAGAAATTGCCAATTGTGTAGAACAGACAAAAAAAGAACAAAAATGAACAGAGCCTCAGGAATCTAGGAGACACCTTCAAGTGAAGACACAGATACATGCATTGTTGTATCTGGAAAATAGTAAGACAGAAGTGACTCATCACGTACAAGGGATGCATAATAAGATCAACCATAGATTGTTTTCATCAGAAACTTTGCAGCCAGAAAACAATGGACTGAAATAAAAAAAAAATTAAAAATGGCAGAAATCTCTATTCACTTAAACTGCTTCAAAAAGTTTGATAGAAGTTAAGACATTCCGAGATCAACAAAAGTAGAAGGAATTTTTACCACTGGAGTTGCACTACAAGAAATGCTAAAAGGAGACATGTAGGTCAAAATAAAAGGACACTAGAGAGGGGCTGGGGAGACAGCTCAGTAGAATAAGCATTTGCCTGGCAAGCACAGGGTCCTAAGTTCAATCCCTGGTACTGCAAAATGAATAAATAAATAAATAAATAAATAAATATAAAAAGACTCTAGAGTGTAACTGGAAGCTGTCTATAGGAGTCAGTAAAGATAAATCTGCTGGCTGAGGGCTGGCGCTGGGGGTCAAAAGGGTGCCTAGGGTGAGGCGAGTGAGCCTGAAGTCTGGCAGAAGTCAGAGTGCTTTACTCTGGAGCAAAACAGACTCAATGGGTCATAGATGAAATCAATAAAGAAATTGGTTCATAGAAGCCCCCAATAATGCTAGCACAAGAAACAAGAGCCTATGATACATGATGAAAAAGGTACTAAGGGAAGTTTATAGCTATGAGTGCCCACATCAGAAAAATAGAACAAGTCTAAATAAGCAAATGATGTACCGCATGGTCCTAGGAAAACAGGAATAATCCAAAGCAAAGGTAGTAAGAACAAGGAAGGAAATTATAAAAACCAGAGTAGACATTAACGAAATTGAGGTCAAAAAGCAATATAAAGAATCAATAAGTCAAACAGTTGGTTCTTTGAATGAATAAACAAAATAGAAATACCTTTAGTTAGGGGCCGGGGAGATGGCTCAGTGGAATAAGCGCTTCCCTGGCAAGCGCAAGGGCCTGAGTTCAGTCCCCGGTTCCACCAAAAAAAAAAAATAAAAAAAAAATAAAAAATAGAAAGAAATACCTTTAGTTAACTTTAGTTACTTACCTTTAGTTAACTTTATAAAAAAAGGCCCACTCAATACACTTAGAATGAAAAATATGAAATCAAGATGGGAACCACCAAAATCCAGCTTATTAATAACTTTGTTGAAAACCTGTACTTCAATAAATTGGAGAACTCAGGAGAAATAGCTTCCTAGATATATAGGAATTATCAAAGTTGAACCAAAGAGATATAAAAAAATCTTGAATAATTCAATAACAGGCAATGAAAACAAAGCAATAATAATAAACAAAAACCTATCAATTAAGAAAAGCCCAAGACCCCATGGATTCACTGTTGAATTATCTCCATTGTGATCTCTCATGTAGTAATCTTATGCACTCACTCTCTGACAACTCCCCTGAAGCCACTGCCATCACTCTACCTAAATGCCCTTTATTCCGCTCAGTGACACAACATCTCATTGCAGGGCACCTACCAAAACCCTCTGAACATGGAAGCTTCCTTAGCCTGAGATCCCAACTGTGAAGCCCTGCCCCCTTGTTTGTTGCACCTAATGGACTTTGCTCTGAATTATTCAGGGAGAAAGGAAGGAATAAAGGATATTTCAGAGTATTTACGTTCAGGTGGATGTGTCTCCTTTGATGATAAAAAGTGGCTTATAAAAAAGAATAAACCACAACTTCTCTTTGACTTCACTATACACCGAGGAACTGGTCTAAACTGGGCATATGGGTAATAAGAGATTTAAAAGAATGAGATATTCTATCATAAGAATAATGTCTAAATAAATCACGAAAAGTACATCCTATACTTTTTTCTATTGAAATGTCAATTGTCCTATTAGAAATAAAATTCCCCAGAGAGAAACCCATAGAAATGAGAACTGAGGACTGCCCTCTCAATGTAGTCTATTTCACTTTCTGTTTAAGAAAAGGCTGATTTTTCAGGCTTTATTTGACTTGCTTACCACAGTGCATCTCTTGGGAAGCCATATTATTTATTGACTGGTCACACACCGGTGACTGCTAGTGCAGTTCATTAATAATGTTTACATGCTCACTTGTCTTTTTCTCTCTGAGATGTCTGCTGGTTTGCTATAAAAGTGTATCCCACTTAACAAAACAATTAAAGATTTTCTTAAAGACTGTGCAAATGACTAGTATTAGAAATCTGAATTTTACTTTTAGGGTTATTAAGTTGCTTGATATTTAAAGGAATATTGAATTAATCTTAGCAAAGGGCTACAGTTGTTTTTTTTTACAAATAATTATAGGCACCTGGACATTCAGATTTTCATTACTTGACAATTCTTTTTATCAAGTACCTATTATATATTCAGCACTGAATAGGAGGCTAAGTGGGAATTATTATTTCATGGCAGTGGTAATGGTTGGGATATTTCAGAATTACTATATGCCAATAATTAGACTACCCTTAGAGTCTCATTTAGTTTTTACAGGTCCAATCAGAGAAACTATTCTTGTTCAGGCTGATGGATGAACAGACTGACATGCTTAGAGATTGTAGAAACACTTTCTCTTGGTGATACAACTGTATGGAAAATTCCTGCCATTTGTTCATTCATTCATTCATCTATCCATCCATCCACCCATTCACTTATTCACTGAACAGAACTTTTCAAGAACTTTCAATGTGGTGGCACCATGAAGAGCTCTAGGGACAAAATGACAGACCAAGTAGAGGTCCTATCTTTATAAAGCTTCAAGCTCTACAGAGCCTCTCTCAACAGAAACCTACTATTACAACCAAGTGTGAAGCTTGGGTGGCTGATAAGGACTAGGAGAGGAGAGGGATGGGGGAAAATGAGTAACAGAAATCAAAACACAGGGCTGGAGAGATAGCTCAGTGGTTAAGTGCCTGCCCAGAAATCAAAACACAGTGAGATAGAAGTACTGGGTTCAACAGTTCTACAAGCACACTGGGGTGACTAGTGATCATGACATATTGTATAATTTTACACATAACTAAAAGAAGAGTTCAAAGGCTCCAACCACAAAGTAATTGTGTGTGGAAATGAAAAAGGTACTCTGAATTTATCAATAACTACTGTATACATATGCTGAAATCTCATGCTGTGTTGCATACATATGTGTGGCCATTACATGTCAATAATTTTTTAAATGTTTGAGAAGAAATTAACTGTCTTGATTTAATCATTACACACTGTACATGTGTGTCAATTTATCACACTGTATCCCATAAATTTGTATAACACAAACACAAAAATATATAAAGACATGAATAATAATTTTTTTATAAAGTTAATTCTGCATCAGCATAGAGGACTACGAAGAAAGTCCTCCCTGAGGTGAAGAGAAGCCACAAAATGGAACCACGAATGAGGAAGGGGCAGGACCAGATGTATTTTTCAAAAGGGTGCCTCTGAGCAAGTGTGGAGCAAGGCTGGAAGAGACTGGACAGAACTTGAGCCTGGCAGTTCACAAAAGCCAGCTGCAGGAGTCCAGCAAGAGATGACAGGTGGGACTGAGACAGGAGCAGTAACATGGCATCTGGGGACTCTACAAGAGAGGTGCTGGGAGTGGCCATATCTGTGGGAGGTGAAGACAAGCAAAGACAATTCTGACAGAAGCAAGGTGTACAAGCAGGTGACTCTGCTGGGACAGGGAATCCTGGATCTGCAACAGATTTCTGGGGACCCACAGGTGGAGCTCCACCTTGGAAACTGTGAATGCGAGAGGACCATCAGCATTAAGATCTTAAGCATCTCACCAAGAGCTCATAGTCAACTGTATGAGGTAAGAAATTATTATTTTTTTAAATCCTAGCAGTAGCCTTCTCTGAAAATTTGATTTATATATTAAATGTTAGCACTGAACTTTAATTAAGTATTTCAGTTTGTACTTCACCAGAGTTTGCTTGTTCTCCTCAAGAAGTTTCACTACTCATGTATATCCTCTGGTTCTAATTCACACAGAAACCTACCAATCCTTTAGGTGAACTGAATCTATGTCTTCTTACCATGGAAGATAGAAACAGCATCAACTTATAGGTAAATGACAGCAATTTGGGGTTAGACACTAAGAATAGACACTGGATAGACAACTGACTCTTTGGTGATGGAAAATCAAAATATCTAAAATGTCTAAAACCTAAACTCTTATTTTGTTAGCTATCCAACTTGAGATTTTACAAAGATTCCATACATCGGGACACCTTGGTCCAGGATGCAGATTGGTATAGTACTTTCATTGCATGTGTGGGGCTTTGGATTCTAGCCTTAGAAACATACATAGATACACAGACACACACACACACACACACACACACACACACACACACAGACAAATAGAAGACAGAGAGAGAATCTCATGCACCTTATATGCTATCTAAGTACACGTTTTTAATCTTATTTTGGAAGATATCTGTAAAAGTCATATTTCTGAAAGCTACTATTATAGAACATTTTTCTTTTTCTTTAATGGCAGGAAAAACTGTTTACTTATACGTGTCTTAGCAATTTCTAATCTCAACTATGTTTATTGCAGACATTTTCTAAAGCAAGGGAATTATGAGCTCTTAAATTATCAAGTTTTGTCTGAGAGTAGAGACAAATTATTTTCAGGAGAGAATAATGGTTCTGCATGTGTAACAGTGAAATATGTTCTACTGTTCTTAGTGTTCATCTTAATTTCAAGCCCAAGTCTTTGTTAGCACCAATGACTGCCAGATTGTTCAAGCATATGGTTCTGAACTCAATGAGCAACACAGACTGGCTGCACTGCAGTTATGAATCAGGTACTCACTGTTACTGCTGCTCTGTAGTTTGTAAATATCAGGTTAGAAAAACAACATACAATACAACACATGTTTGAGGGTCATGCCATTTATCCAGGGCTCACATGCTCTGAAATTCATCCCTAAGCTAAGCCAGAACACTAGAGAGCTGTACACTCGGATGTGAAAACAATTTATAAAGTGAATTTATTAACTTCCCTGGGCTTCAAGTTCCAAAATGCAAAAAGAAGTTAGTGGACGCAATTTAATCTCAATTAAATGCAACATCTCAAACACTGAGTCTACAAGACAAAGAAGGAGCCTTAACTCTCTGTCCACCCATATTTCTAAGTATTTTTATATAAAGGCTAAATATACAGTGATAATAATAATAATTCTATGTGATAAATATTAAAGTAGAGAAATGTACAGAGTTAGGAATATGAGGGGGCCACTTCTCCAACTTCAGGTGCAGAAGGGCAGGTGAAGAATGCCTGAAGGATTCCAAGAAGTGTTGGAATGCTGTCACTCTCACAGGGTTAGTGTGTAGGTGACATTAAACAGGAGAAAGTACAGGAGATACCCTCACCAGAGTTTGTCAGCTTAGACACAGTGCAACTGTGTCAGCTCTGGTATCCCCACTTATCACACAGAAACCCCAAATTGGCTTAGTAAATATGGGTACTTATTATCTCACATAACAAAATGTCAGGCAAAGGCCAGGCACCAAAGTCAACTGATTCAAGGACTCAACTATATCACTAAAGATCCCTATTTTCTCCCCTTTCATTTCTGCCTTTCTCAGAGTTGGCTTTCCCCGCAGGACAGGGCAGCTTAGTCACAAGTTGACCGCAGCATGTTCTGGCATAGCAGTAAGACAAGATACTCAAGCAAGGAACATATCTTTCTCTGTGTCCCATCCTTGACAAGAAGGAAGTATCACTGGATGAGCCTTGAAGGTTTCCCCTCAAGTTCAAAATCTTGGCTTTGAAGGACTGGCAAGATAGCTCAGCAGACTAAGCACCTACTTAGGCAAGCACAGGGACTGGGGTTCAATCCCCAACACCACAGGCCATGCTGGCCCCACCCCTAGGGGAAATGAGCCAGCCACAGAGACTAGATGGGGTGTGATGATGCACACCTACATCCAGTGCTGGGGAGGCTGAAAACAGGAGGATCACTACAGGTCTGAGCTGTGCAGTGAGACCCTGTACCAAATACATTTAAAAAAATCTTGGCTTTGCACATGGACTCATTCATAAATCAATTGGCTGCAGGCACCAAGGAACCATCACTACCACAGGCTTACGCATTTGGGTTGTTGTCTGTTTTGGGCACAAGCAGACTGATCTGAAAGCTTAGCAACTCTTGTCCACCAAAGTATCTCTGTATCTTTTTATTTCAGTAAGACTATAGTTTTTCCCTATTCTTAATGCACAAAAAAGCAGTGCTGTTGGAAAATGATCAAGTTGTCTCATCTTAACTCACTAAGCAGCTCAAAGTCATACACTTTAAACAAAACTTACCAAAATCAACTAGCTTGACTCCACCCTCAGTGGTCAATAGAATGTTATTTCCTTTTACATCCCGGTGGATAGTTTTGTTGTTATGCAAATGTTGAAGGCCCTTGAAGGTGGAGAAATACAAGGATTACTGAAAATTATGGTGAATGTTTACATTTAGAAACTTATTGTAGTAAAAGACACATTACCATTAACCACCCCTTCAAAATACTCTCCCTCTTCATACACATTTATCTCCTGGGCCCTGCCATTTTCTGAAGCAATTCTGGAAGTCTTGCTTTGAGAGTGACTTAATAAGGTATCACCAAAAGTACTGCTGTCCAGTGCCATCCAATAGGAGGCCGGGTGCATAAAAATGTGGTGCCTCAGCCACCTCATTGAGCAGATCTGGCACTGTGCAACTTCAGGTTCTTCCCCAAAGTCAAAAATAAAACACTATGTGCCAACTTAGGATATCAAGACAGCTGGGACAGTGGCTAAGACACACCGAGGAATTCGAGTACTGTTATAGAAAATTGCAAGGAAATAGGATAAATGTAGAGCTAACCCACTCAGGTCTCCTTTCTGTTCCTCTCTTCGATAGAAGCTTTCTTTCCCCCCAATAAATGTTCTCTTTAAAAAAAAAAAGCAGGATAAAAGTGTTTGAAGTGATAGAGAACAGTTTGAGGATATTTAATGACAATGTATCTTTTACTATAATAAACATATAAATTTAAACACTATTTTCTGATTATACAGAACCTTATATATTATGACTTTTAAAACAGCATCACTAAAAACATGCTTCAGATGATGCACTTGTGCAAAATCAATAGAAAATACATGCTGAAAATTAATAGAAGAGTCCCAAATGTTTCACACTGAGTTATTAGTCAAATTACGGTATATCATTTCTATTTTGTAATACAGAACATAAAAATTCACAAAATCAAAGCATGAACCTAACCTTTATCAGCTATCTTATTAAGTGTGTGAACCCCAATAGAAGAAAACATTCTACTTATCAGGAAAATAGCAAATAACCTGATTATCAGTAAAAATAAATTTATTTATTTGTCAGTGTCACAATCTGAGAAAAACATTTAGGGAACTAGATTTAGGATACTGTTGACACAAGAAAAGTAGATTTCTTAAAGAAAAATGTAATTTAGCTCTGCTAAACATTTCAGACTGACTATATTGTTGCAACAGTAATTATTACCACTGTGATATTTTTCTAAAAATAGGACCCATATTTATTTAATGGGACCTGCTCATAATTAACACACAGATGATTTTAATTGCCTTACCATTAGCGCTTCATGTAAAATATAGGCGATGGTGGGCTCCCTCATTCTTTCTCCCCTCTTTAGAAAGCCTTTCACAAGGTCAGTCACTGCTCCTCCATTACACAGCTAGAAAAGATTGCAAGATGGACACTGAAATGGATACGACACCTCCTGCTCTTTCAGTAAAAGGTTTCCTATAACATTTCTAAATGTTGTGATTTTCTAAGTGATTGCTCTGATCTGTACAGCTTCATACGTGAAATGAGTATGCAAACTCATGTACAGCTGGCTACTGGAGCAATCTTCCTACAAATTCATGTCTCAGAAGGCAATCTGAAGAAGCACCAGGCTTCATTTTAAAAGTTAAGAATAAGAATTATGATTCTACAAATTATTCCTAAATTTTAGCATCTAAGGTTTAAGAGTAGTAAAGATTTCTGATAGTTCAATTAATAGTGCAATAGATCTTATGGGGCCAAAATACAGCTTTACACTTATGTGTGCTAATCTTTAAAATGCCTCCTTTCTGGCAAAATTCCAAAGCATGTTGAAGAGTTACAAATAATGTTTTAGGAAACTATTTAAGCTGTCTTATTTCCTATGCTTGTTGGCGTTTTCCCTCCTTAACTACCAAAAGCCTGAAAAATCTAAATAGAAAATAAGAGGAATAAACATGATAGAGAAATTGCTCACACGCAGGCTCTTTAAGGTTAGGGTACAGTAAATCTCAGAACACTTGCAAAAGAGGTATGTTGCTTATAAAACAGATCAACATTGGGACCTCAAGGAATGAATGGCTCTGGACCAAGAGAAGCTCTGAGGATGCTTTGATCCCACGAGTCCTGGGTTTCCTAACGCCTAGCCCTTGACCCTTTTCCTTTGGCTTGCTGCCCTTCCAGGCTCCTCAGTGTGGTCTCCCCTTCCCTCGTATGGCCTTTTAGATCTCTGTCCCACAGTGCCCGGGAATTTAAAGAAACACACAGTTTTCCTGACTTTCTTCTATCTCAAGTGCAGGAAAAGAGCTGATGGCAAGTATATTTTTAGCATTGCTGTTTGAAATGTTGAAGAAATTTTCCCAAAATCTTTTTCTAATATAGCAATTAAATATTACTGTATGCCTGAAAGCTGTTGGTGTGTAAGTAATAGCTAAGATGCACCAAACACCAGCGGTGCCAGGTACATTTCTAATCTATTTACATGAAGTATTTCCACATCACAGTTATTCTCTCTGATCTAGACATGATTATTGCCAGGTGGAGAGAATGAACCACATTCATAATTGGCGGTTTTCTCTATTCAGAAAAAAACTTCTCTTAGCTAACACAGGAATATGGGCAATCTGGATTTTCAATACCTGCGTTTTGCTCTGTGTAGGAACAGCCTTTTAGATGGATAAATGAAAGAGTGTGACTGCCCTGGTTGCTGAACACAGGGTCAGTCTGCCTCCTTGGTAATCAGTTCACAAAATTACAACTACTGGATTAAAAAAACAGAGTCATTAAAAATTGTAAGTCACTTACTTGGAGGGGCCCAAGATTTAGAGCTAGTTTAAAAATTCCTAAAAATCACTGAAAGATATATTTTGTTTTCTACTGTTCCAAAGTGTAGCCTCTCTTTAGCTGTACCTTCTGCAGCTATTGGGAGAGAAAAGTCAAAGTTGTTAGAATCAAAATGGAGTCACTTATGTCCATTAAATAGAAATTAATTAAATACTTTAGGAGATTATGAAGAAAAGGTTCTTAATGCATACCTGCCTGATGGTGACTATCACAAAATACCCTGCCAGTCATGCTCTACCACGCATAGCTTGGGAGCTGTTCTTTTTGTGTTCTGGATAGATGACTCCTATGAGCCACGTACTTTCTAAATGTTTTCTTCTAGTCTGTGATTTGCCTTGTAAACATCTTCTAAAGAGCAGAAGTTTTAAATCTACATTTAAAAATAGTTTATGGGATGTACTTTTTCTGTCATATCTAAGAAAACTTTGTTTAATCCAAGGTCATAAAAACTTTTATAATTTATTTGGGACATTCTGTACTTTTTGGTTTTACACAAAAGTAAATGTTTGATTCATTCTGACTTAATTTTTTATATGGTATGAGGATGGCTTATATTTAGATGTTCAATTACTTTTGCACACTTCCGTATTAGTCAAAAGTATCCAAGAAACCAAAAATACACCTCAGTTGAGTTTAAAATCCACTGTCAGCATTATGTGTGGGAGAAGCCTTAATGCTAAGTGAAAGAAGGCCATCTGAAAAGGCTACATCCTCCACGGTGCCAATACATCATGTCTGGAACTGAAGAGACTGGAGACAACAGAAAGGATCAGTGGTTTCCGGGAACTCAGAGAAATGAAAAAGCAGAGCAAAGATTTTTATGCCACTGAAATTAGTCTATATGATAATATAATGGTGGACACAAGTCAGTATACACTTGTCAGAATCCTCAAAGTGTACATTTAAAGAGAGCACCTAAACTTAAACTGCGGACACCAGTTAATGTTAATGTATCATCACTGGCTCACACATTACAGCAAATATGCCTGGCTAATTGAGATGTTAGTATTAAGAGAAATGAAGAGGTGAAAGAGTTCATTGGAATGCTCTGTACTTTGTTTCTTTTTTGAGAAACCTAATGCTGCTCAAAAAATTAGATCTATTCATTTTCTTTAAAAGAAAACCCTACTAGTTGCTAACTCCAAGAATATACAAAAAGTACCTAAAATAATGAAGGTACATGAAAAATCAATCCAAGCTCAATACATATAAAGCAACCTTAGAGTACCTTCTCAGAAACTAAATTATTTATTCATAGTTGATTTTTTAATTAATTTTATTGAGAAACAAACAGCAATGAGACAGTTTCAAAACAGGTTAGTAGGACAGTTACAATAATTAATACATTGCATATTGTTGTTTTCATAGTAGTTATTCATAGTACAAGATGTAGACATGGTATCCTGTCCAAACGCTATTAGTACAAATCTTTCTTCTCACCGAATTAAGAGAAAGTAGCTGTATATCTATCCTATTTTGTATACACAGATACAAAATGGTCCTTTGTTTATATCCCCTTTTATTGTTTTGCTTTGTCAGAGTTGGGTATTGCATCATCATTTAAATATTGTAGGTGCATGAATTCAGCAAAATATTCTAATATAGTCCAGTAGTCCATAATAGTAGTGATTTATCCATAGGACTGGCAATGCCAGAAGTTGTTGACTTGAGCCTTTTACAGCTCAGCGTATTAATAAGGTTTTACTTTTTATACTTCGTTTTTATACTTTTCTGCTGGATGGTTAAAACGCAGTTTAAATTTAAAATAAGTTTTGACAGAGGTGAATTACTAACCCAGAGAAATTCTTGATATGATACATATATATAGTCTTTATAAAATTTTACAATAGTATTCAGTGAAAATTTCATATTTAGAAAAATCATGATTTTTTTTACAATCAAAATACTTATTGGCTTGTTAGCATATGCAAAGCACTAAGATGGATGTTAAAGTAGATCAGCGATGGTGAGGACACCTGCCACTTCTAAGGAGGATGAAAACCCAATTAGAACAGTGGTTTTCAACCAGAAGAGGTTTTGCTCTCAAAGATACTGCATACATCAGGGTTGGGAAGCTGCTGCTGCCATCTGGAAGCCAGGGAAGCTGCTGACATCCAAAACAAGCAGGAGGTCAGCCACGCCAGCATGTCAACATGGTGAGGTAAATAAAGAACTCTCAGTAGAGGGATAAGGAGCAATTACCTAGATTGTATGCTAGGTCTACAATCATGGTTATATGGATAAGAGACTTACATGCCAAGTACTGTAGAATTTCACAGTGATATTGTTAATACTGAGTTGGAAAGAAAAAGAAATGATATTAAGGAGAAGGAATCTGTTGTCATATATGTTCATGCTGCTTTTCTTCAGGTATTTTTTTGTTTTTTGCATAGTTACTTTGGTTTTGATGTCTTCTGGGATACAGAACTATATTTTGGCAGGAAGAGGGTAGATGATTCATTTGCCAATTTTTTCTTTGTATTCATTGATCTTTGTTTTTTGGGAGTAACATTCAGAAGAAAGGCTTTTCTCCACACAGACAATATTTTGTGACCTCAGTAAGTAGTTAAATTATTTCCAATGACTTAAACTCAGTAATGTTTCATAAACAAATATGGAGGGCCAACAAGATAGCTCAGAGGACTAAGCACCTGCTTTGACAAGCTCAGGAATCAGGGCTCAATCCCCGGTCTCACATGCCATGCCAGCCCCACCCTCGTGGTGCACTGAGCCAGAGACTTAGTCTGGGAGTGGTGGCACATGCCTGTAATCCCAGAGCTGGGGAGGCTGAAACAGGATTACTACGAGTCTGAGCCGTGTAGTAAGACCCTGTGCCAAACACATAAAAAATGAAAATAAATATAAACAAATACATATTTTAGAACACTAACAGAAAGCATTTTAATAGTTAAAAAAGAAAAGAATGTTATTTATTCTAGTAAAGGCCAACACTGCTAATAGTGAGGGAGCCTTGAGTTGGTTTGTGGACAAGAGCTGAAACTTCACAATTGATTGTACTGACTGCATGCTAAAATGCAGCTTTCAGGAATGGTGAGATGTAGTTGCTCTAGTCACAAACATCAATTAGAGTCACAGTAGGGTGCGAAGTTAGAGCAATGAATACTAAGTCTCTAAATCTGTGCAAAGTCAGCAAAAAAGAAAAACAGATTTCATTATCGGCTATTTCATAAATCTAAGTAAACAACATGAGAAAAAATACAGTCACAAATTTCCTGGGAGGAAAGTGGTAGACAAGTGGCCATAATAATAGCCTGCATGGACCAAAAATACAAATCAGTATTATCTTCTTGCCGAAGAGCTACACATACAAAGCTATCCGAAAATCCAAAAATTGTAAGCAAATAAACAATCTCACCCTATGAAATTTAAATTCTGTTGCTTCAATTTAACATGAAAAATTCAGTTAAAAACTGAGTTGTCTAAGCATTTCAGTTAAGATAGTACTTGCTATTAAACAATAAAGTACAAGGTTAGGAACCACCCCCAAAAATAAGTCAAAAGGAATAACGTTCGATAAGCAAAAGGAATAATGTTCCATAAGCTAATCCTTGTGACTAATCTTTAAGGACAGCCTTTACAACTTTTCTGAAAATGCTGTCTTTACTGTCAGAAGAAAATGTGAGCTTTTTACTCAAATTTCTGAAAAGGCACTGCTAATTTCTGTAGTCCACAATTCTTAGTTTTGCTGTTATTCATTTGCATTTTGTTTACTCTAAGAATGCTCTGAGGCCTTTTGCAGAGTCTGACCAGGTCTTGTATGAGGCCACAAGAGCAAAAATTCGTTTTCTAATAGTTGTAGTTTTACTTGGTTCATTTATAAAAGTGCTACCGACATTTGAGTCTGAGTCTTGTTGTGGAAACTACTCTAGCCCACACCTAGAAGTTTCTAGATTATATGTTAGGTGCACATGGACTTGATCAAAAACTACAGTATGTATAAATAAAAAATAAATTACTATTGAAAAAGGTACATCACCATTAACCTCCCTCAAAATAGTCCTTATTTCAAACAAACTCATCCCAATGTTCTTGCAACTTCCTGAAGCAGTTCTGTTTCATGTCTTTGTAATGTATCATCAAAAGTAAAGTGAAGGCTGCTACCTAGGGCCATCCAACAGAAAGGCAGGCTCACAAACGCACTGTGGTATGTCCTCACCCCCTCACTTACTGGATCTGGCAGCTGAGCCTCTCTCTGGCTCCCCCCCCCCATGTCAAAATGATTGTGAAAAGTAAAGACTTTGAACTGATCCAGGACATCAAGGCAGCCAAGACAGCACAAGTAAAGACAGGACAGAGAACTTCCAGAACTACTTTAGAAAGTGGCAAGAATGATCGCATAAGTATGTTCAAAGTCATGGACAGTATTATGGAGGTGATTAGCAGTGATATGTTTTACTGTAATAAAATTTTTTATTTAAACATTCACAAGGATGGCCAAATAGCTCAGTGGACTAAAGCGCCTGCTTAGGCAGACACAGCAGCCAGGCTTCAATCCCCAGCATGCCGTGCTGGTCCCACCCTCAGGGTGCACTGAGGTGGTGATTGAGACTGGGCATGGTGGAGAGTGCCTATAATCCCAGCTCTTGGGAGGCTGAACACAGGAGAATCACTACGAGTCCGATCTATGTAGTGAGACCTTGTAGACCCTTACTAAAATAGAAAAACAGAACAAAAACATTTACTGTTTTGTGATTACACCTCATGTAAATGACACTGCCGTGCACTTGCACATTATACCATTTTACCTGCCATAAGTAATGTTCAACAGTCCAGGGTGTTCTACAACCTCACTAATCCTCAGCATTATCAGCTTTTTAAACTTTAGCCATTTAATAGGTGTGTAACAATGTCTCATGGAGTTTTACTATAAATTTCCTCAAAGAGTAAAGATACAGTACATATTTTTATAAATTCTTTCATAAAGTATCTATATATTTTGCTCAGTTATTTTTAAATTGGGGCTGAACCTTATATTAGGTAAGTTTTCTATAATATCTTTTTATTTTAGGGAATGGTTTAGGGGTGTCCAGGGTCTCACTACTAGATAGGACTCGTAGTGATCTGCCTGTTTAGAGCCTCCCAAGAGCTGGGATTATAGGCATGTGCCACCACATCCAGTCTCAATTGCCATTGAACCCCTAGCCTCTGTGCCTGCTTGCAGGTGCTTTAATCCACTGAGCTATCTGGCTGAACCTTAAGTTTTGGGGTGTTTGTTTGTTTGTTTGTTTGTTTAGTAATCAACACGTTTTATTTTCCTAGAACTGAATTCATCTAGTTCTCGAGCTAAACTTCCAAAGCTACAGTCAGCAATTTTTCATCAGAGCCCAGCCCAAGGGAGAGGGGCAGGGATAAGAGACAAGAGATGGAGCAGTGAGAAACCACTAGGAAGAGGCTGGGAGAGGGCATTCACTCTCTCTGTCTTCTCAGTGAGTTACAAACCAGATCTGGTGAAAACACCAAGGGATCAGGTAGGGGTATGTGGGTAGGAAATGACGCCAGAAGAAACACCAAAGCCCCAGTACAAAAAGTCATCAAGCACCACACAGAAGGGGAGCTTCCCAGTGCACCTCAGAAATGGGGGCAACATAGGGAAAGAGCAGAATAGGGAGCACACAAAGGGTTAGGGGGCTTTAAATGGGTTTTTTTTGGTAATTTTCTTTTATTGAAAACATTTCCTAAAAAATGTGTCTTTTCCTTTGTCTGGGTTGACCCTTAAGTTGAGAAGGATTTTTTTTTTTTTTTTTTGGGGCTGGCTCAGGCTGCCTTAAGGGTGGGTCTGGTAAGGCCTCTGGAGCCCGATCCATCTGTGGTATCCTGCACCTGACTGCATTTGCATAAGCAGGCACTTAAACAACTGAGCTAACCAAGAGGTCCCCAGTTTTCCATTATATCTAATATGCTGAAAGTGTTTACAAAACATGACTGTAGGGCTGGGGGGATAGCTCGATGGTCTAAGCACCTGCCTGGAAAGTGCAAGGACTCTGGTTTGATCCTCAGTACTGCAGTAAAGTCCCGAAGCCCAGGTGTACCATGCTAGCCCCAAAACTGGGTATGGTGGCACATGCCTGTAATGCCAGTGCTGGGGAGGCTGAAATAGAGTCACTAGGAGACCAAAATGTGTAGGAGACTGTGTACTAAATAAATAAGTTTTAAAAAACTAAAAAAAGCATGACTGTAGACTTTTGTAAACACAGTATTTTTCATGATTTTTTTCACTTTCATTTGAATCTATTAACCAAATACGATGTTATGAATGTTAACGTTTTAACAAACTTACACTCTAGTCAAAAATAAAATTTCTAGTCATGATGAAGTAACATTTTTACGTGTTAGTAAGTGTAAATTGTTAATATTTTCTCAAAATTTTTACATGTACATTCACATAGAATGAGACAGAAGTTTTCTTATACTGTCTTTGTCATCTTTTGTCAGAGTCATGTTGGCCTCTAAAAGATTCAACAAAGCTTTTGCTTTCTCACTATCTTATAAGGTTCTTACTTCCAAAATGGAAGAATTCCTAGACCTACTATTATGAAATAACCATAATCATTGAAAAAGAGCTGCTTTTTAGATCGGCATGAGCTTTTTAGTATTTGTCAAATTAAGAAAAATGGCAGACATTTGTTCTTTTAAAATATTGCATCCACCAGTCATTCTTATCATTTTCAACCTATGTTGAAATATGAAGTGAGTT
The DNA here is from genome assembly GCF_000260255.1 of Octodon degus. NCBI lineage: Eukaryota > Metazoa > Chordata > Mammalia > Rodentia > Octodontidae > Octodon > Octodon degus. The sequence continues at coordinate 4,430,749 of NW_004524721.1, forward strand.
ATCATAGGACACAAAGGAGTTTCCCCAGTTAGTTTTTCATTTTATACAACTATGTTTCAATTTGGATAACTTGATATTGTCTTCAAACCTACTGCTCTTCTCACATCTGCTATTAAACTCAATTATTAAAATTTTCATAGACATTCTATTTGTTTAGTTCCAGAAGTTCAATTCTTTTCTAAAAGTTTCCACTTCTTTCAGCATTGTGTTAATATTTTTCATTAAATCCTTGAACATTTTATAATTGCTTTAAAGTCCTAACCTGCTAATTCCAACGTCTCTGTTATTTCTGGATATGCTGCTATACAATTTTTCTTCTGATACTATGCCACATGTTCTTGATTTACATGTTTAATAATTTAATATTAGCATTGGATATTATTAATGTTACATTATTGAATTTCTAGATTTTGCCACCTTCCGTTAGTAAACTTTGATTTTGTTTTGGCAGAAAGTTAACTTGTGAATCAATTTGAATAAGCAGGTGCCATATAAAGTGCACCATGATTTCTTGAATGATGCAGCTGGATGTACTTTGGTAAGTGTAGACCATGACGTACCCACTAACTCAAAATATTTGGCAGCATTACACATTGGTAGTGCTACCAACAAAATCTATGATGACAAAGAACCTCCCAGGAAACTTGCTTTGAGGCTAGTTTATGCCTTATTCTAATGTGCAACCTCTCTGGGATCTTTACTAATTACCACTCAATGCCACTTCCCCAGCATGCTTGGTAATGACTCAGGCATCAAGGTCCTGCATAACCTTCAGTAGCTGTACAGGAATAGCCCTATAGGAATTCTTGCTCTGGTAATTTTTGTTTGCCCAATGCATGAAATCTTGCTGCATATATATTCATATTGGGTTTTTAACCAAAAGTTTTTATGTCTTTATTTAAATTATACAGAAAGTGTTTATGTAGATTTCTGGAGCATTTTTCTGCATAGCTTTCTCTTCTCTGCAATTCTAGCTAGCTGAGCCCCCCCTCATCTTTTCAGTTCAGCAAGGCTGCTTTGGGCTCTGGGCCCTCCCACCTGGCCTGGAAGTTGTCTCTAGGATGATGAGCTGCTTGTGGGATTACCTCAGTTTTTTTCTCTTCTTAGTGAAACAGCCTCAGCTCTCTCCCAGTGTTTGAAAAGTATGTTTCTGTATTTTTCTGGCCAGTGATGGTGCAATAGCATGTCAATACCATACTGTCATGTCCAAAAACAAGCTCTAGATAATTTTTATGCATGCTGAAATTTCAGATTTTCTGACTGTTTTATAAATCTCTCTCTTTCCATCTCTTTCTCTTTCCCTCTCTTTCCTTCTGTCTGTCTTAGTTACTCTTGTCTTGTCGCTGGGACAAATACCGGACACCCAAAATGAAGGAAGAAAGGCTTGTTTAGCTCACACTTACTGGAGGTTTCTATCCATACTTGGCTGGCTCCAAGGCAGAGCAGCACAAGGCAGAGAGCAGCCATTAAGGACAGCGCAAAAAGCAGAATGCAAAGGGAGTGGCAGCAGCTCAGGCAGCTAGCTGGTCTCTTGCCTCTCTCCCCTCCTTACATGGTAATGCAAATTACCTGTCCCAGGGCAGGTGCAGCATCCACACTAACAGTAATCAATCATAAACTCCAGGAGGCAGCCCATGACTGCATGAGGCTTTGGGGGCACACCTATGGATAAACTAACAGTCTCCTTTCCCTCTCCTCTAGTTCCTCCCTCCCTTTTATTCTCCCCCTCTCTCTCTTCCTCCTTTCCTCCTTCCATGTGTGTGCTTTAATATAGTTTATACAATCTCATTTTTGGAGTTTTTGCTTCTATTGGTTCAAGGTGAAATGTGGCAGATTAAAATGATGAGCTTTCTTTGATCACTATTCATAAAGTCTTTCTCTTTTGTTACCTACATTTATATTCACCATAGCACTAATAAAATATATAGTCAGTTTGCTTTCATTTAAAATCTTTCCCCACCACTAGACAATAAGATCTATCACAAAACAGTTTCTTTTATTTACTGAGATCTGAGGACCTACCAAAATGTCTAGCCTAAAGTAAGAGACTACTATTTATGGAATAAGTAAATGCCTGGACGAATAAACTTAGGTTCTGAAAAACCTACACACACACTCACACATACACTCTCTCTCTCTCTCTCTCTCTCTCTCTCTCACACACACACACACACACACACACACACACACGACATATTTTCCTGGGGTACTGAAGGTGCTTACTCATATCGTAACATGTTTGTCTTAATTTCGAGAAAATATATTAATGTACCAAATTCTAAATTCCAGTAAAATATTGATAAAATATTAATGATAGCTGGCATCATCACCCAATAGATGTTTTCTAATGTGCATTTCTATGGTGTATAAAATTGTGATGTTGCTTTCTTACTGTGTAAACTAGAAGCAGTATGTCAAGGATTTTACAATTTGCAATGTAACTGAATAATGTAATGACACAGCTAGATATATCCTGGTAAGTGTGCACCACTGTGAAAGCACTAACACAAGCTATGTAACTGTTCCCTCACCCTAAAACATCTAAAAATTCTTGGCACTCTCACACACTGCTAGTGTTATCAACAAAAAAGTCTATGATAAGAGAAAAAAGCTTTTCAGAAGAAATATTCTATTGCATATGTTATGGCTTGTGTGTAGTTGTCCCCTCAAAGCCTCATGCAGTTACTGGGGTACAGTTCTAGAGTTTGTGATTAATTCATTATCCAAGGCTGGGCTTATGTGTCTGAGTACTGCTAGGATTATGGGGGTGAGTGCTATACCCAGCCTGGGGGCGACAGCCTGAAGGCAGTATAAGGAGGAGAGAAACTTGCCCCCTGCTGCCCTTGTTGCTTCTGCCCCTCTCTTTGCTCTCTTGCTCTTTGCCGCTGCCACAAAAGGTTGCCCTCTGCCGTGTGCCATTGTGCCTGTGAGCCAGCTGAGTATGGACTGAAGCCTCCAGGAACTGAGCTAAATAAACCTTTCCTTCCTTCATTTTGTGTTTCCAGTATTTTTCCCAGCAACGAGAGGAGTAACTGAGACAGTGTATAATAAAAATCAATTACTTTGTCAAATAATAAGGCATCTTTGGTCATCTCATATTTTTTTTCTTGAAGTAATACGATAAACTTGTACTATTCAAAGAACAAAGACACATAATACACACAATTTAAATATTTTCTTGCTTAAAGAGTATAATGAAGTACATTTGTGCCATTTTTCCATCTTGTCCTTTAACCAGAATCTAAAATGAAATTATTCTGCATAACTGGCCTCTCTTTGCTGTCGCAGGCATGCCAAATAAAAGCCTCTTCTATGAGAACTGGCAATGGTTGTCTTGCTCTTAGAACATGACAGGAATCACTCTGTCAGTCTGCTACTCTGCTGCAATTGCACAGTGCCAAAGGGAGGTAGGAATAATGCTGCACTAATAAGAGCTCAGAAGCCCAGCTCCCAGCCCTGCCCTGCATCCGGGCCCTTCACACAAACAGGCCAGCAATGCCTTTTTGTCTCCTGTGTTGGCACCATTAACGAGTTAACAGCTGAAAACAATCTCATTCTAACTCTCCTTTTCTCTCACCCCATGTTTCCTTTCCTCATAACATGCTTTACTTACTTACAAGACGGAAGTATAAAAATCAGCATAGCCAATAATGAACGGTGTATGAAAAGTAGTATTTATGTCTATGGAAAACAATTTGACGGGCCGGGGAGATGGCTCAGTGGAATAAGCGCTTCCCTGGCAAGCGCAAGGACCTGAGTTCAATCCCTGGTTCCACCAAAAAAAAAAAAAAAAAAAGAAAGAAAACAATTTGACGGCCTAAAATATGCATTTGAGAGGCTGTGTGACTTTGTACTGATTTCTGTGCTTTTTCAAACAGCACCTGTAATTGCTAGTCCTTGATTTCCTGAAAGGGATATAATTTCAAAGAGAAAAACCTGCTATAATTGGAAAGCAATGAGAAAAAGCAATGTCACTATTAAGAACGAACAAATTACAGCTGATTCAACTGAATAACAGAATGCATTCTGCAGCACCACCACAAAAGGAGCAATTTGAGCTAAGACTGGATTATGAGGGAAAAGACCCTTTAAGAGAAAGCTGCCCAAACTGTATTTGGCCCTGATATGGATGGAGGCACACTAAGCAAACAGCTCTTGACAGAAAAGTCTGGATTTTCCTGAATAGTTAAAATGTGTTGATCAATCCAATCAAGGAGGGAAAAGTTAGAATTAAATTTCAATTCTTCTTTCTCTTTATCAGCAGCAAAGGATTAATACGAGAGGGTGTTCACTCTGCACTACTTCTTGTGTTGGTTTCCTGGTCCAGGTGATACATGGCTACCCAACCCTGACCAATCCCAGCTTCCCAGTGTCTCCTCTCCACAGTCCTTACAACCGTCCCCCATGGTGGGCACCAGGAATGAAAGGAAGTACAAAGAGAAAAGCAGCACCTGCATCTTACCATGCAAGCTGATTAAGAATGTGATGGTAACAGGAGGAAGAGGATGTACGCCAGCCATCTCAAAATAAAGCGTAAGTTGAAAAAATAACATTCATTCTTCCTTTACACCCATATCATTAGGAAAATCTAATATATTACATAACAATGAAAAGTTCCCACAGATATTTTATAAAAACTCAAGTCCGCAAACAGCAGAAAACTTTCTACCCTTTCTTTTATCACATAGTTCTGTTCAAATGTGTCACCAGAATTTCAGAGGGCCAGGAGCAAGTGCTAGTTTACTAAACTTGGGCAACATTTAATCTGCAACTAAACATGCAAAGAAGGAAGAAATAATTCCTCCAGAGACTCCTGAGTATAATTCATGCTTAAACAGTTACTGGACAGGAAAGGGAAAATACAGGAAAGAGAAACATTACATTAAATGTCAAAGAAAAACTTAAAAATCACAACTAAAAATAGACTACCCAGCAAGACCTGGAAAATATTATTCCTAGGATTTCAATTCTGGATTGAAATATAAGCAAAATATTTGGCTTGATAAAAAGTCACCATGCTGGAGTCTGCGGAGGAAGGCACAATTTTCCCCATACGCCAGGCACACAGTGAGGCTCGGGTACACCCCAACCCACACCCTTATTTACGTACACTCACATGAGAAGTCTATCTTTGTTAGCATGATTCTCTGGGTAACATCACTCCCCTCTGAGCCACTCTTTGGATACACTCATGCAAAATAATTTGTGCTTTCTAATGATAAGAGATGTAATCAGCAGTTATTTTGTGCCACAAAGAATTGATGCTACAAGCCAATTTTCACTATGATGCCTTTAATGTAGCACCTGCACCATTCATGTTTATAAATCAGGTAATTGTATATCTAACCACTTATGTGTATATGAAATTACTCCAATTTGCATATGCAAATCAATAATCTTATGTTTGTCAACTTTTGCTTTTATTATGCTCCCTCCCCCATTTTGTAAGTTCATAGGGATGTTATTTCTGAAACATTTCACTAAACTTCATAATTATTTTTCTCAAGTCATTTACGGATACTTCTAATATCTCCATCGGATAATAAAATATAGGGAAAATTAAAAAATTCTGTTATTTTTTGCTGATTCAATTATTACCACTTTACTTGTAGTGGTTGTTTCAAAACTATTTTAATTAATATTTTCTGCTCCCTTAAAAAACAAAACAGGGCTGGGGAGATGGCTCAGTGGAATAGCGCTTCCCTGCCAAGCACAGAGGCCTGAGTTCAATCCTCGGTTCTGAAAAACAAAAAAACCCAAACCAAACCAAAACAAAACAAAAAAAACCTCCCTACCCTCAAAAAGAAAACAACAATGGCAACAAAAAAATTACTTAATTATAATCCGGAGTCTCCAACTCTTACCAAGTTTTAAGTGCTAATACTGGGGAATGCATTTGACAGGCTAAAAATAATGGCTGATCTCATGTAATAGTTTTTAATCTCTGGGCAAAGATTTATACCTTATTCCTTATCCATTTTCTGCCAGTGTTATTCAAAGTACCCGAATCTCTATTCAAATGCTAATTTCCCCATTTTACTCTACATGGTAGAGAAAATTTAAATACCTTATTGAAAATGTTTTGAAAGATATGCAAAATTGTATTAAGGACTGCGTTAAAAATTTGCATTACATCTCAAATGTACAAAATTAACACAAAGAAAACCTTTAAATTTCTCCATTAATTTATGGGAAAATGAGTCAAAGGCAGAATTCATATTCTATTACTTGGCAATTAAATTTTGATGAATTTTTTTTAAATTCATTCTTTACTACTGGATTTAACTGAAAATATAAACCTATATCTTAAACAAAAGAAGTACAAAATCATTTTGAAATTTGTTATGCTTTAAATCTGAAATGCTCCTTCCAAGGGTCGGCCAAATAGCTCAGCGGATTAAAGCACCTGCAAGCAGGCACAGGGGCCAGGATTCAATCCCCAGGCCTGCTGTGCCAGTCCCATCCATGCTGCGCACTGAGACAGCGATTGAGACTAGCCATGGTGGTGTGCTCCTGTAATCCTAGCACTTGAGGCTGTAAACAGAAGAATCACTATGAGTCCAATCTAGTAGTAAGACCCTGAACACCGTGTTGTAGGGCACACCTATAATCCCAGCATTTGGGAGGCTAAAAACAGGAGGATCACTCTGAGTCCAATCTACATAGTGAGACCCTGTACACCCTGTAGATCCTGTACTAAATACATTTAAAAACAGAAGAGTGTGCCCCCTCTGCCCCACACAAGTCTCTGTGTTCAGAGGGGGGCTTCTGGAAGCTGCCTATATTATGGTAGCACTGTGCTTGTTAGTAGATTAAACCACTAAGGAGATAATAATCGAACATGGTGTTCAAAGATGGGGCCCAGCTGGGAGGCAGTTCAGTGGGGTGCGCCTGTGAGCATGTCTCCTGCTCTGGCTCTCCCTCTCTCTGCTCCCAGCTTTCAATGGCCCAGCATCTTTCTTCTGCTCTGCCTTTCCACCACACCTTTTCTGCCTTGGAGCCAGCGATGAGCTGCACCCTCTGAGACCATTAGTCAAAACAAACCTCTTCTAAATGCAGAGAAGTTATGAGAGGCAGGCAGACTGTCCAAGTGACTGATAAGAAAACATAAATAGTCACATTTAAAAGGGCATAAGTGGTTATTTTTGAACTTTTTTTCCTTTAATGTGTTCAGTACAGGGTCTACAGGGTCTCACTACACAGATCAGACTCATAGTGATTCTCCTGTCTTCAGCCTCCCAAGCGCTGGGATTACAGGTGCACACCATCACGCCCAGTCTCATTCACCATCTCAGTGTGCTCCGGGAGCAGGGCCAGCAAGGCACACTGGGGATCAAACCCCGGTCGCTGAGCTCTGCCTAGGCAGGTGCTTTAGTCCATTGAGCTATCTGACCGGCCCAATTTTTGAACTTTTTTAAGCTTTGAAAATAATATAGAGCTTCAGTAGTACAGCTTCAGATAATGAAAATGATTTTGAAGCTATTATTTTACATATTGGAAGTCCCTCTTCAATATAATTAAGTTGCAAATGAAATACAAATTTATTTTTTCTCATCCATCAATCTCCTTTGACATGCTAGAAAACAAATGAAAAGTAAAACCACAAAGAAAAAAAAAAGATGAACACTAGACAAGAGATGCCAATAAAATTTTAAAATATGGAAGCAAAAGGGCAAGTTGGAACTGATCTAGAACAGCAGAAAAAGCCACCAACAAAAGGACTGGAAGAGGTGCTTTGTAGATAAATTGAACAGGTGAACCGAGGCAGGGCTATACAGTGGTGTAGGTGTAGGTACAGTTGGTAAGAAGCAGAAAGCAAAGGATAATCTCTAACTCAAAATTTCTAATCCAAAGACTTGACACCTTCCTCTCTATTCTACACATGGTGTATCAACATACTGGCCCTTCCAGGTATGTGACTGGAGGTTCTGTTCCCTAGTGAAATGGAACTGGCAGGACTCATGATTTGGTGACAATAGCAGAGTGCGTAGCAGGAATAAGGCACATACTACTCCCCAAAGTGAAAGAGGAGACCAGTGAATCCAGGATGTAGTGGACTACACCAAAGAGAGAAAGAGAGAGACACATGGAAGACCTGTAGACTGAAGCAAATGAGCACAGGGCTCCAGAAATACAATCGACAGTTCTGTCAAAAGTAAGAAGATAAAAGCCGGGGCTATAGTTCAGTGGCATAGTGCCCATTTGGCAAGTGCAAAGTCCTGAGTTCCATTCCATTAATAAGATAGGTTATTGCATCAGGAGGTAGAGGCTCAGCCACACTTTTCCAGATACTACAGTCACAACTTATCAAAAGTAGACTGCTCAGAAGGTAGCACTATAAATTTGATTTACATCGTTACTACTTTACATTTGACCCTTTTATTCTACCTGCTTTTTCAACGCTTTTGGTTTTTCAAACAGGGTCTTACTGTGTTACTAAAATGGTCTTAAGCCTAAAGTCAAGTGATTCTTCTAGCCTCAGCCTTCTGCTCAGCTGGATCTCTAGGTGTACACCATCACACCTAGCTTCTTCTTAAAATTAGATCTATTTTAGCCAACACATAAAAACTGAACATATTAGCGTGATACCATGTGATGCTTCAAAACATGCATTCATTATATAATGTTTAAACACAGGTATCTCCTCAAACTTTAAAAATTTCTTTATAGTGAGACATTCAAATCCTTTCATTTGGAATTTTGAGATGCACAGTATATACCTATTATCTTTAATCAATAGATATTGTACCAAAGCATGAAAAAATAACTTATTTTTATGTGCAACTTGGTTCCCACTGATCAATCATTCCTCACCCATCCTCCCTACTCCTCCAGCCTCAGGTAATCCCTCTTTTGCTCTCTGTTTCTGTAAGACTATTTTATATTCCACACATGAGTGAGCCTATGCAACACTTGTTTTCCTGTGCCTGGGTTATTCTCTCTAACACAATGATCTCCAGCTCTACCCATGTTAATACTACCTGGTTTTTATTAATCAAGTAATTTATTTGCATTAAAAAGATAAAAATGATCAGATTGTTTTTTAAATTATATTAGATGGAAAAATGGATTTCATAAGTAATACTATCAAGCATTTTAACTATACAAAAATGAGTTAAATGTTAAATGTTGAGAATGGCATTTTTATAGTTTCAGGTATTTTCTACAATATGCCACTGGCTTCAACACCATTTTCAGTATATTTAATTCCTCAAAAATATAAATGCCTTATTCTGTAGGTTAAGCCACTAATAGTCAATAAAGACAGTAAAAGAAAACTGCAGCCATTTTTGTCTGCAGAAGTCTCACTTAGCAGCAACTTTCCCTTATTCTCTGGCATGCACATCAGGGCTCAGTCACACATTAACAGAACAGAATATAAATGAATAAATAAACGTGACAATAAAACTCCCTTTGATAACTTCTTTTATTTTCCTGCAGGAAAAAATAACCTGCTTCTTCTTTTCTCTTTCATTGTGGACTCATTTCCTTTTAATCAGTAATAGTGTTTGTAGAGTTCTTGGTGTACATGTGAAGATGACAAGATGACAACCAGGCACGGCGTCCTGCTGAGCACCAGTGTTCTATGGTGCTGACGCTGGATAAGCATCGAGTCACTTCAGGCCCACACTTCCGATTTCTACTCACACAGTGATGCACAAGCACTTACCTCAAGAACCAGCCACAGCTTATCTCCATTTATTTTATCCTTCTTAAAGTAAATCCCATAGAATTTGACCACATTAGGGTGGTCAGAAAGTGCTTTTAGAATGTTGTACTCTGCTTCAATCTCTTCATCAATATCCTAGTTTCAAAAACCATAAGAGAACCATGAGAAAAATATAAACATGCCAAATGGACACATGCAACTATCAAACATAGCATTTAATTTCATTGAAGCATAATCATAATAGCTTTTACTTTATTAGCACCATGCACTGAAATTTCTCTTTGCATTACAGATACAGAGATTGTGATTTTGGAGGCTAATCAAATGCATCTCAAATTATATTAATTGAACTGAATTTTAGAAGGAAAAAGAGCCATTTCTAATGCAACTGAATTTTGCTTCCATTTATATGAAAGTGCTGCTTTTGTTGTATTAGTACACTGGTTAAAATGCAAAAACATTGATTTCAAATAAAAACATTTAGGACTAGAAAGCTGGTTTATTTTTTCCCCTTTGGAATGCTTGATACTTGAAAGCTATAAAAAAAAGATCAGTCATACAAGCAATACATTCCACTCTTCAAAAAACTGAAAAAAGATGGCTAGGTAACGGATGCTCATTCACCAGAAGTAGAACGGGTTGCCTCTGTGTGTGTGTGTGTGTGTGTGTGTGTGTGTGTGTGTGTGTGTGTATGTTTTACTGGTGATTGACACTGGGGAACACTGGGATGCATCCACAGTCCTGTAGACTTTTTTCTATTTGAAAGTGTCTCACTTTGTTATACACACTGGCCTGCAACTTGTGATCCTTCTGCCTCAGCCTCCTGAGAAGCTGGAAATACAGATGTGTGCCAACACCAGCAGTTTGCTAGTGTAATGAAAATTTGAAAACTGGTCCCTTAGTCATGCTTCTAGAAAATCATATACATATGGAACAACTCAGAGAGTAATAAGAAATCTTTATTTCCCCAGTGCTGCTGTTAGTGACATTCAATGTCTGTTGTCTGACTGCAGAATTATGAAATCACATATATAATTTAGATGGGTTCTAGCGATGGAAGAATTAAAACTCAGAGAAGTTACAGTTCAGGATGTGTAGTATAAAATTCAGGTCTAAGCTCTAAACTTATCTTCTAAGCCTGCTCATTTAATGATTTTTTTCCCAGAGAAAATTAAAAACAAAATATGCATAACAGTAAGGCTTTTATTTTTAAAAACCATTCTTTATAAAATATGTGGATGTATTTAAATTTACTTGAGATTATAATCTACTAGTTATAAATCTCTTTCACGTGACTTGTGACATGATGAATGAATAATTCTTAGCAAAATGTGGTACTATGAGAATACAAACAGTGAAAAAACAAACTTAGTACTACACAGTAATTACTTTTCATTAAAAATAACAACAGAGCACATGATTTATAAGGACTGTAAGTAATGCACAAGTAAATTATGAAAAAGAAGAGCTACATATATTAATGCCATGGTGCTTCTCTGGCAAGAAGAAAGAAAATGATGGAACCTAACATTGGAATCAGTCTAAAGTCCTATTTCTTGTTGATAGAAGCCCAACTCTAACGGCAAAAGCAGAGGAAATAAAAAGGTGTAGGCACTTTGGTATGGCATAATTTGTGCCTCTCTTCCCTCTACTGAAATGCTAATATAAATATATTCCACATCAGGTAAGTCTGGACACAGTACTGCTCACTTTTTTCCCCCCACCAGAGTAGCTCATTTATTGCTTTAAAATGAGTCTCCTTTCCCTTCTTCACTGCTCAACATAAAAAGAGCACCCCTAAGATGAATAAAGGGGGGCTGGGGAGATGGCTCAGTAGAGTAAGCGCTTCCCTGGCAAGCGCAAGGGCCTGAGTTCAATGCCTGGTTAAAAAAAAAAAAAAGATGAATAAAGGAAGATGCATGGACCTCTCACAGAATCTGCGGCTAGTGGGTGAGCCACGATAAGGCCCCACAACTTGGATGTCCTTGTCGCACACGTTCCCTTCTTTCCCTCCTACCATGCTTCCACAAGTGCAAGGGTCTTGGAACTGGAGGAGTTGCTCCCAATAGAAGATTGGGAAGTGTATAGCTGCTGAGCCCATTTAGACTCTCATGTGCTGTGGGAGAACTAGGATCCCCCAGCAGCCTGAACATTTGGCCTAACTGCCAGCCCTCATTCATAGAGAAAAAAGGGGGTGGGGGTGACAGGTGTAGCTCAGTGGTTCATGCTTGCCTTGTATGACAAGGTCCCAGCTTCAATGGCATATGTCTGTCTGTCTGTCTGTCTGTCTGTCTGTCTGTCTGTCTGTCTCTCTCTCTCTCTGACACACACACACACACACACACACACACACACACACACACACACGTCAAAATCAGTCCCAGAAAATAGAATTTTCAATCTCCTCACGGTAGGAACAATAAGGAGAAGGCCTGGTGTTTTCCTTTGTCACAACCTCCCATGAAAGTTGGGCAGACTGGGCTGGACAGATAGCTCTGCAGACTAAGCACCTGCTCAGGCAAGCACAGGGACTGGAGTTCAATCCCCAGCACCACAAGCTCTGCTGAATCTGGCCCTGCCCCTGGGCTCAGTGAGCGGGCCCCTGAGCCCTGGAATGGTGATACATGACTTGTGATCCTAGAGCTAGGGAGGCTGAAAACAGGAGGATCACTGAGTCTGAGCTGCACAGTGAGACCCTGTACCAAATACATAAATAAAAACAAAACAAAACAAAAACAGAAAGTTGGGCAGACCATGACTGGAGCCTTACTAAAAGCACGAACTTCACAACTGATCAGGAAATTCAGTTCTTCACCATGAGAAAGCTCATGTTCTTGCACAACACCATCATTTGAGCTTTGGAAACAAATAAATCTGAAAATTAATTTCCTTCTCTTCAAGAAATTCAGTTTTTTGAAAAAACTCTTCACTTTAACTTATGAAAAAATTCTAACAGAAGCTGAAGTAAATGTGGGAAGGAAAAGAAATCTGGGTAAGATGACACTTATGGTTACTTCTGGACAATGTGTTTATATTTAAATTTTTTTAATTCCAAAGTAATATTGAATGAACTACTAAACTACTGAGACTTCCACTTATTTGATTATTCACATATTCATTTTTGTCAAGCGCTTACTGTGTCTTTATTATGCTTACAAAGCACATAAATTAAGAAAATCAAGCAGATGTTAACTTTTTTTCAAATTGCAACTTGTTTTAGAAAGACACTGTAATAAATGATTCAGTATAAGATGTTTACAAACTTCTAAACTGTTCAGTACAGATTAAAAATAAAGTTATTCAGGGAAAACCAGTGGCTTACGTGAACTGGATCCAGAATTTTGACTGCTGCTTTTTGGCCATTTTTCTTATTCAGTACTTTAAAAACTTTTCCATAAGTTCCTTTGCCAATTGTTTCAGTTATTTCCCATGTATCAGAAGGATCAGGAAAATGATCAAAGATGATTGTTTTTCCAGTTAATGGGAACATCTCACAGGTTTAAATCACTGGAGAGAAAAAGTACAGTGTCCGCTACATTTGATTATGGATATTAAATGGCATACATAAACTCATGGGAAATTATCTAACACTTTCATTGATATAATAGAAAATACACGACAGTAATTCTACTTTAGAGGCATAGAAAATTTAATTTTTTCCTTGCAAACAGATTAATATGAGTTTAATGATGCTTTATTAAGCAGGGCTTTATTTCCATGTAATATAGTCTCATTAATTGCTACTCTTTTCACATTAAAAGACATTTATGTTACTTTAATTTACTTCTTTAAACATACACATTACAATGAAGTAAAGAATCTTACAATAATCTCAGAGAAAATAAAATTCAATTTTTTCACATTTGCTAATCTTACACTTAGTAAGTGATAGTGCTTTATGTTAAAGCTCTGTGTAATAACCAATAGTGGATCCTTATACTGCTTTTAGGTTCAGATTTCCTTACTACATTCTACCAAGTCTCCAAAACATGGCCTCTGCTTAATTTCCAAGCCTCTGGCCCCACCACATTTTCTCTTACATCCTGACCAAGCTACTTTGGATCTATCCCACCATTTCTTTCTTGTTGGAGGACTTAATATATATGCCACTCTCCCCCATACAAAGAAGTATTTCTATTAGTAGGTTATGCATTAACATTCCATAGTATCAAACAACGGCACTTACTCATGTGACACCCTAACAACTTTTAACCTCATTACAGCACCAACCACTCAAGTCCCCACTTGATTTAAGTTCAGCCCTCTTCAGTCTTCACTCCCAATTCATTTTCCTTTCCCCAGAATTGATCTTACAACTTGTATTACTGCAATTGTTCTTCTTTCTCTCTTTCTTCACCACAATCTTCTAGGGAAAAGTCTTGTTAAACTCTGCATCTTCCTCACACCTATGCATGCAGATGGAAGACACCCATGCAACTGTGGTGACTACCAAGTCACATGTGGACCTTCAACACTGCCTAGAGATTCTACTGCACTTCCTAGGTTGGCCTTCCCTTCACCTTCCCATTCTGGAGAGGGGTTGGCCTCCCTCATGGGAGTTACTCTTTGAAGCTTTTCTCCTAAAAGTTTTCTTCTTTGCTGATCATCTCTTCCAATAAAACTTCACAGCTGAAGCTCCAATTTTATTATTAGCTGATAAAAGGATATAATAAATTTCTTAATCATCTCACTTCAAAAGCTACAAAGCAAGGTGCAGTAACACAGCGATTCCATTCCTATCCCTGGTAATTGCCACCGGACCTCATTTAGTCCTTTTTCTTTGGTTCCTCTTTCATATCATTTGATTTGAGCTCAAATATGACTTACTCAGGCTCCTCACCAACCTTCATGAAGTTAGTCTTCCGATATATTCTGTTATTCTTCCATGTTTATGTAGTCTGCAAGTGGGCAGACTTGTTATTACTATTACTGTATCCACAATTCTTAGATTATTGCTAGCATATGGTAAGCTATCAGAAAATACTAGTTAAATGAGTATATGTTTGTTTATTGTTAATTCTGATAACAGAGACCTTATCTTTCATCTTTAGTTCCAAATCTCTGTTTATCTGTGCATGGAACATTGATGTTGAATAAATGAATATGCACAGTTCTTCAAATGAGGTTTTTTTTTTTAAGTAAAGGAGAGAAATACAGATTATAGAGAACTGAAAGGAATCTGGAAATCTAAAGCAAACTAAGGATCATATTGTGATGAATTATACTTAAGGGGCATCATTTAGTAAATGGCTATGAATGTCTTCTAAAAATTACATCGGTACATAAAGAGACACTTCTGAATGGTTCCTGGAACATGTACTGTTTATGAAATTGGTGCCTTTGAAACAAAGTGCAAAGAGGTAATCAGTAATAATCATCTTCTTTAATGAGTTCATAACCAGCAACAAAATAAGTACTTCTCACATCTATCTGCCTGTCTCATTCAAATGAGCTTTTATGTCACCCATATAATACAATTTTAGACAAAAAGACCAATTATACCTTATTAAATGTCTGAAACAGAAGTTTTCAACCAGGAGAAACATTCATTACATGAAATGCTGCCTTTCAAGCAGTAATGTCATTGAACTCAAGTCTTATTTCTCAGATATTACCTATTAGAAATTAACTATTTCTTTTTCAATTTACAAGCATTAAACATCAAAGGTGTGCAAAGAATTTTAATAACCTTGGGGAATAGAAAGCTAAGCCACGCATTGATAGGTTAATAAATATATAACCATAACATATTATGAAAAGCAATGATGGAAATATGCATAGAGTGGTACAGCAAACCAGGTGAGGATGTACAGTGGTCCCTCTCTTAGCACGGAGGCTGCATTCCACATCTCCCCCATGGTAAGTGAAAATCAGCCAAGTAGCAACGGGATATTTATTTTAGTGTTTATATATATTTTAAGGCTTTATAAACCCTTCTTATAAATCTTTCCTATCCTTTTCAAAACACCTAATGTTCTTAACCATTTTCTAAACTCATAAACCTATGTAATATTAACATAAGTATACTGTACAATATTGCAAAATCCTACAATGTAACAAAAAATCCAAATAAATAATTTAGATTATATTTTTTGAACACCCACGAAGCAGTGACTGTGTGAAAGTCAAACCGAGAAATAGCAAGGCACTACCATAATTCTGAAGCATTCAGGTAAAGATTCGGAAACTAAACAATATATATATTGTTGGGGAATAGAACAATCAGCTGGACAAAAAAAATGTAATTTTTTAACAACATTTAATTAGACAAAAATTTAAAGTAGTGCACCACTGTTATAAAACATTATAGAACAATGACCATAGAAATATAGAAGCACAGACAACAGAATATACCTAATCAAATCTCATTTAAAACAAAACCAACTCTCAACAAGTTAGTAAAATGAAGCTATCTAAAATACCTTCTTCAAAAAAAATAAAAAAATAAAATACCTTCTTCAGAATCATACATTAAAAGGAACGCTAGCAGATTAGAAAGAAGTCTTCTGAACTATATTTTTTCTACCACTAAACTATATATTTCTTCAGATTAAAATATCAGTTAGTAAAGAACTAATTATCTAATGACCAGGTGTTTTGTCAAATCCTTAGCAGTAGTAAACAAATAATTCTCTACCCATACAATTAAAAACATGTAATTAAGTTCTTAATTATATGATCTATAAACCAACAAATATATATACACACACACATACACATATATAATATATATAAAATCTATTTTTGATTTATCTGTTAACCTTACATTTTAAAATGTAATTGCACAGTTATATTTTAAAAATTCAGACTTACATTTTTTAATTGATTTGTTATATATTGAGATTTGAGATTTTTTTTCAAAATTTTATTGATAAACAGATAGCAATGAGACAGTTTCAAATCAAATCGGAGGTACAGATTCAACAAATAACACACTGCATATATTCTT
>NW_004524721.1:4448172-4464884 GCF_000260255.1 Octodon degus
TTTCTGCAGAAACCCACATGGTGTGCTCCTTAACTTCCTCCAAGTCGTCACCATCACCTTCTCACAAGTCCTACCAGCCATTTCATCTACAGTTCCTGTATGCCCTTCTCTGCCCCCATTCTGCTTCCCAATTCCTGCTCCCCTTTATCCCGCTCAATTTTGGCAGCACTTACAACCTCCTTAAACACAATTCAATTTTCTATTGCCATGTTTTACTTATTGTTTTTCTCTGTAACTAGAATGTAAGCCTATGAAGGCTGAGTACTTTGATCACTAATATCTCAACTAACTTAAAACTATGCCAGGAACAAGGCATTTTCTCCATAAATAATTGCTAAATGCTCAATAGAAATAGCACAAAGCAAATTGAAAAATTTCAACTTGTTTGAAACTCATTCAACAATAAATTCTATCAAATTTTTAAAAAGTAATGTCATCAATTCATTTTATCAAGGAATAGAGATGGAACTCTTGAAAATATCTATAATCAGATAGCTCACACAAACTCTGGTAAATTTCTTAAAAAGAGGCAAATAGAAATTCCAGGTGAGACATAAACTAACAGAATTGAAAATTCCACAAAATGGAGTTCAATAACAAACATAAGAAAGCAGAACAATGAGTGAACTTAAAAACAAGCCATTTGAAATTATAATCTGAGGAATAAGGGGGAAAAAAGAAGTGGACAGAGGACTTGTCGAACTCATCAGTCAGAAAAAATACATGCATTATGAGAATTCAAGAAGGAGAAGAGACAAGAAGGAGAAAGAGAGTTTACTAGAACAAATAGTGGCTAAAAATCTTCACAAATTTAAGGAAAGACACATATTCAGACCTAAGCAGTTCAATGAACTGCTAGTAACCCAAGGAAAGTTGCACCAAGATGTATTATTATCAAGCTGTCCAATTATAAGGAGGGACTTCTGAAAGTAGCAAGAAAACAGCAACTCATCATATGCAAAGGATTCCTGATGAATGTTAGCAGTGGATTCTCCACCAAGCAGAATAAATCTTGGAAGCCAGGAGCTAGCGGGATATTTATAATACTTGAAAAACAGGCAAATGAGAATTTTATTTCTGGTAAAACTGTCTTCAAAAATGATAGATACATTAAGACATTCTCAATTCGCAAATATAGTGGAGATAGTTCATGACCATTATTGCATCCCTATAAAAAATAATAAAGGAAACATTTTACATTGAAAGGAAAGGTTGTTAAACTGCATTTTGAAACTGTATGACAATGTAAAGTTCTCCAGTAAAAATAATTACATAAAAATCACTATTATTATAAGCTATTTTCTGACTCCACTTTTTATTTTCTACATGATTTGAAACACAAGTGCATAAGAGAATTATAAATCTATGTTAATAAGTACAAAAAAATGTAATTTGTGACATCATTCGCAAAATTTGGGATAGAGCTATGAAGAAGTAGAGCTTTTATTTGCAACTGAGTTAAATTGATACCAGTTTGAAATAAAATTACTATAATTTTAGAACATAATAGATACTTTTCATGGAAATTACAAAAAAAATCTATGAAATATACATAAAAGGAAATGATCATGGAATCATTACATATTCCTTACACAATCATTACACAATTTGTCCAGCATAATAAAAATCCACTAAAAAAGGATGGCAGAACTGAAGTAATTGTGTGACAAAAATGCTATAAAATGCAGAAAATATTTTCCAAAGAAGCAAGAATATGTCATTCCCTATCAGTTTTTTAAATGTAAATGAGTTAAATATCTAATAAAAGACTTGGATTGATAGAATTGGGGAAAAAAAAAAACAACCTGATCTCAATATATGCTACCTGCAAGAGATACATTGACATGTAAGAACAGTAAGAGAGTGACAATGAGAGAAAAAAGGAAAGGTGGGGCTGGGAAGATGGCTCAGTGGAATAAGCGCTTTCCTGGGAAGCCCAAGTGCCTGAGTTCAGTCCTCAGTTCTGCCAAAAAAAAAAAAAAAAAAAAAAAAAAAAAAAGCTATATTAATAGCATACAAGAAAGTCTTTAAGCCAAAAACTGTTACAAATTACAAAGGATATTATAAAATAACAAAATTATAAGTTTGTCAAGAAGATAACAATTATAATTTATATGCATTTAACATCAGAGATCCAAAATAATAGAAGAAACACTGAAATAAAGGAAGAAACTGATGCTTCTATAACAACAGTCAGCCGACCACAACAGATACACATTTGCTCAACTACATAAAGAACGTTCTCCAAGAGAGACCACATGTGGGGCTGCAAAAGAAGTCTTAAAATTAAAAAAAAAAAACTACAAACACACAAAGTCCCTTTCTCATAAAAATGGAATTAGAAGTCAATAATAGAAAACTGAACAAATCTAAAAATATGCAGAAAGTGAAAAGCACATGATTAACTCTTCTATTAGTGAGAGAAAAAGATTACAAGAGAAATTAGAAAATATGTTGGGACATATGAAAACAAAACACAGCAAAGGCTTAAGGTGAAACTTGGAGTTATAAAATAATATCTTAAGAAAGAAAGATGTGCTTCACATTTGAATGCTTCCTCTGTTGTAGCGATTCATTATCTCTCTCCACATTTTCTCCTTCAAATAAACCATTTTTCTCTCAGTTAAAAAAGAAAAATAGGAAATTAAAAAACAAACTCAAAAGCAGTAAACAGAAGGAAATAATGAAGATAAAATATAGATCAATAAAATACAGAACAAAAACAGATGATCTTGAAAAAGATTAACAAAATTGACAAGTCTTAATGTAGTCTTATTAAAAGAGACAAAAATGATTAATACTGTAAATGAAAGAGGTCAAATTATTAGTAATTTTAGATAAATAAAAAGGATTATAGCATAAACAAGTATATATTAATTGTGAGATTACAAATTTGTTAAGCTACATGGAATAGAAAAACACCTACAAACACAGAGTGTAAAACTGAATTGTGAAGTACAAAATACAATTAGACATATAGTTAGTAAGGGGATTGGCGCTTCTTAACTTTTGTAAATATGCTAGACTGGATAATTTCACAGATGAATTCTACCAAACATTTAAATAATTAACATTAACCTTTCTTGGTATCTTTCAAAATATGTAAAAAAGACCACTTCTTAACTCATTCTATGGGGCCAGCATTATGCCAATAGCAAATTCAAATAAAGACAAAACAAAATAAAAACTCTGCAGATCAACAGCCCTCTAATTACTGACATAATTTTCAACCAAATGCTGCCAAAACACTGATATTTAATGGAACATTTAAAGGATCATATATCAGGTCCAATGGACCATTTCTGAACTACAAAAAGGGCTGAAACACAAGTATCAATCAATTAAACAGACCATATTAACAAATTAAAAAGGGAAAGATCACATGATCATTTAATTTAATGCATAAAAAACATTTGAAAAAATGCAATATCTTTAATATAAAAACACCCAACAGACTAGGAATAGAAGAAAACTACTTCAATGTAATAAGTGTATATATGAAAAGCCCACAGCAAGTATCTTAGTCAATAGTGAATGACTGGAAGCTTCTCCGCTATAATAAGAAACAATACAAAGATATCCACTTTTGCTTTTTCAGTTCAACACTATACTGGGAATCCCAGTCAGAAATATTAGGGAAGAATAAGAAATAAAAGGCATTCAAGTTAGATAAGTAAAATTATGATATCTCTGTTCACAAATAGCTGGATTTTGTACATCGAAGTTCCCAAAGAATACACACACACACACACACACACACACACACACTAAATTCAACAAAGTAGTCGACACAAAAATCAACATGAAAAATCAAATTCCTTTATATCACTTATGAGCAACAAAAACTGAAATTAAGGAAACAATCTTATTTACAAAAGCATGAAGGAAAATACTTAGAAATAAATGAAGGACATGAGAAGCTTGTGGCTTGTGTACTGAAAACTACAAAACATGGAAAGAAATGAAATAAGACATAAATGGAAAAGTAGTTGATACTCATAAAATGAGAGATCACTATTATCCAAAACTACAAAAAAAATTCAATGCATTTTTTTATCAAAACTCAAAATTTTTGAATGGAAAAGCTTCTCAAATTTGTATAAAATGTCAAAGAACCTCAAATAATCTAGCAAAAAGAATGAAGTTGGGGGCTAGTCAAATAGCTCAGCAGATTAAAGTGCTTGCAAGCAGGCACAGGGTCCAGGGATTTGCTCTCCAGGCCTGCCATGCCGGCCCCGCCCTTGGGGCACTGCTGAGACAGCAATTGAGACTGGGTGTGGTTGCATGAATCTGTAATTCCAGCTCTTTGGAGGCTGTAAACAGGCGAATCAGTACAAGTCCAATCTAGTAGTGAGGTCCTGAACACCCTGTAGACCCTTCCCTAAAATACAAAAAATAAAAAAAATAAAGTTGGGAGTCTCATTTGGTCTTGGTTACTTTTCTCTTCTTGCTGGGACAAAATACTTGAAACCCAGAATTAAGGAAGGAAAGGTTTATCTAGCTCACAGTTTGTGAAGGTTTCAGCGCACACTCGGCTGGCTCTAAGGCAGAGTGGCACACGGCAGAGGGCAGCAGTTTGTGGTAACAGAAAGCAGCAAAAGCAGCAAGAGCAAAAAGGGAAGAGAATAGAGAGCAGGCCTCTTTCCTTCCCTTATAGTGTATGTAGGCTACTCACCCTAGGATGGTACAACACTCACACCCATAATCCCAGAGTTAGACCATGAATCAGTCATAAGCTTCTGAAACTTGATGTCATGACTGCATGAGGTTTTTTAGGGGGACATCTAGACAAACCATAAGCACATCCTGATTAAAAAACTCACCATTAAGCTACAATAATCAAATCAGTGCAGAGTAGCATAAAAGACATACAGCACAATGAAAGAAAACAGAACCCTGGAATAAATGTTTACATACCTGACTTCTTAAATATTGCTGAAACCTTTCAAGGGATAAAATGAATAACTTTTAAACAAATGGTGCAGGGAAAAATTGGACATCCACATGCAAAAGAATGATGCTGAATATTTACCTGATAGCATATACAAAAATTACTTAAAATGGAGAAAAGAGCTAAATAGGAAAGCTAAAATTATAAGAAGAAAACATAGGGAGAAGCTTCATGGCACTGGATTTGGCAGTGGTTTCTTGGGTATGACAAGGAAGCCATATGCAACAAAGGAAAAGACAGGTAAATTGGACTTTGTAGAATTAAAACTTTTACACATCAGAAAATACAACTGACAAAGTAGAAGGACAATCATCAAAATTAAAAATACTTGCAAATAATGTATGTGATATGAGGCTATATAAATAGCTCCTACATCTGAAACAACAATCCATAACTAAAAACAAGTAGAAGATTTGAATAGATATTTCTCTAAATAAGATACACAGGGTCGGCCAAATAGCTCAGCAGATTAAATCACCTGCTTAGGCAGACACAGGGGCCAGGAATTTGATCCTTAGGCATGCCATGCTGGCTCCACCCCCAGGGGACACTGAGACAGTGATTGAGACTGGGCTTGGTGCACATGCCTGTAATCCCAGAACTTGGGAGGCTGTAAACAGAAGGATCACTATGAGTCCAATCTACATAGTGTGACCCTATAGACCCTGTACTAAATACCAAAAAAAAAGCACACAAATGTTTGACATGCATATGAAGTGGTGTTGAACATCACTAATCAAAGGAATTCAATAAAATACCCCCCTGCTACCCAATTAGAATGCCTATTATTAAAAACAGAAAAAAAAGGCATTGCAGAGGTTATGAAGAAACTGAAACTCATGTTCATTGCTGTAGGAATGTGAAACAGTTTAGCCAATGTAGAAAAACAAATGCTAGTTCGCCCCAAACCAACATCCACAATTACTATGTTATCTACTAATTCTCTTTCAAGAATATATATGCAGGGGCTGGAGAGATGGCTCAGTGGTCTAAGGCACCTACTTAGAACAAGCTTGGCAAAGCATCAGGGACCCTGGTTCAATCCCCCAGCACCACATGCCAGCCAGCCCCGCCCCCTGGTGGGCTGAGCTGGCCACACACACACACCACTCTCTCTCTCTTAAAAAAAAAAGAATATATATGCAAAAGAATGAAAATGTGAGCCCAGAGATATTTGTGCATCCATCTTCACAGTAGCCTAATTACCATATGTTAGAGCTGGCAAATAGCTCAGTGAACTAAGCACCTCCTTAGGCAAGCACAGGGACTGGGGTTCAATCCCTGGCACCACATGCTGTGTGGGCCTCACCACTGGGTGTGCTGAGCTGGCCACGGAGAGTGGGCGAGGTGGCACATGCTTGTTAACCCAGTGCTGGGGTGGCTGAAAACAGGAGGATCACTACAAATCCAAGCTGTGTAGTGAGACCTTGGACCAAATACATTAAAAAAAAAAATCCATAATTACCATGTGCTGAGGTAACCCACATGTCCCTTGACAGATAAATAAAGAAAAATGTGGGACACAAAGTATGGACAATGCAACATTGTTTATCTTTAAAAAGAAGTTCATAACACATGTTAAATACAACATGGATGAGCCTAAATGGTAAGTGAAGTAAACCAGTTACCAAAGGAAATCATTGTATACCTCCATCCATAGGAGTACCTAGCATAGTCAAATTCAAAGATAGAAAGTAAATTACGGTTGCTTTGCTTTGGGGTCAGGGCAGGAAGAACAGGAATTATAACTTCAAAGGTACAGAGTTTCAGTTTGGAAAGATAAAAATTCTAGAAATGAAAGCGATAGTTTAACAATAATGTGACTGTGTTAAATACCAACAAAATAAGTTCAAAGGATAAATTTTACATAAAATATAATTTGAATAAAACAAAATTCACCCATAATTCAGTCTATGGGGGAGAAATAATAGAAATTTTAAAAGCCAAGGCAAAGACATTGTGAAAACAAAATAAGACTCCTCTCAGATCTGTGTGAGACCATCCATGCTCTGAATATTATGGGCCGACCTCCCAAAACTGTATTTTACTCCTCTTCTCTCTACTGTCCTGTCCTGAGAAATTATACCAAGAAGAGTCCCAAACAGGAAACTGGATGGTAGGAGAAACAGAGACCAGGATCATACTCTTCTGTGTTCTCTTTTGTGGTAGTGTCTCCATGAAGTGCTGTGTCTCCTCTCCCTGTAGGGCAGAAATGTCCTAAGCCTGGATGACTGCAGCTCTGGAGTCTCAGTGAGACTGCGTGCTCTCTGTATTCCCACAGCTCGAGGAGTGACAATGGATTTCTCGTAGTTAATAACTTAAGTTGCTTCACTGTCCTGTTTGGCTTTCAGATGTGTCCAAACATTTGTAATCAAGTCTGCATATTAAACTCCTTCTGTTGAACTGCCTGAAACTCTACTTTTCTGTCTGATTCAGTTTCACAGATAACTAGCCAGAATTTGAGGAGGAAGCTGGAAAAAGACAACCAAAAATGGGTGAGTTTTCCCAAATAGGTAAGACATGTGAACACATAAGTGCAGAAAATTCAAAAATAATAATTATCAAGAAATCCATACCTATAAACATAGAACAGGGCCAGCCAGATAGCTTAGTGGACTAAAGTGCTTACTTAGGCAAAGCTCAGCAGCCAGGGTTCGGTCCCTGCTGTGCCATGCTGGCCCTGACCCCGGGGCATGCTGAGCCACCAATTGAGACTGGGCGTGGTGGTATGCACCTGTAATCCCAGTGCTTGGGAGGCTGAAAAACAGAGGATCACTATGAGTCCGATCTATATAGTGAGACCTTGTGGACCCTGTTTAAAAAAAAAAAATATATATATATATATATATATATATATGAACAAAACTAAAGAAGACTAATGACAATGAGATGTTCTTAAAACTAACCAGTCATGAAAGTAATTATTACACACAAAGGGAAATAATTAGAATGACTGGTGATGTTTAAATAAAAGACAGCAATACAATAATACATTCAAAATGATGAAAGAAAATAACTGTTAATATGGAATGAAGTATATACAATGAATATTTTAGGATCAAATGCAAACTAAAGGGTTTTTTTTTAACCCAAACCAAAATTGATTTTAGTAGCAATGACCCTTGAGAGTTTGTCTAAATGATATAATTCATGAATGCCAATGATCCATAAGAAAGGTCTAAATTACCAAAACAAGTTAAGAAATCATTAGCGCTGTGTGTATTAAATCTAAGCTAACACTAGCTATAGGAAACAATAATAAGTTATGTTAATCAATACTGAACAGTAACGATTAAAAGTAAAATAATCACAGGATTTTAAAAGTTTTAAGTACCTCTTGTTTCAGGAGATAATTAGAAATAACTTCAGGATTTAAGATAAATATATATTTCAAATACCATATCAAACACTGAGGACTCCAAATATGTACAGCTTCCAAAAGAAGATGGGAAAACTGATTTTAAAAAGCTAATTGAAGACTGGCCAGGTATACCTGGGTGTATATACTCATGCCTGCAGCCAGCAGAGCAACTCAGGAAGACCAAGCCTAGCAGACCTGGAAGTGGGTACACACGCTGCTGGTGGGCAGAGCCATTATGAAGGGCAGGCTAGGCCCCAGCTGGAGTGCACAGTCATGACCATGAAGACACCAGGCCTCAGCTCAGGTACACTGGCAGGCCTAGACATGACCAGCAGCGTGGAGAAGTCTGAAGTAGCAGTGAGGGGTCAGAAGCTGGTAAGCTAGGTACTCCTGCACAGGCCTTGGCACACAGAAATACTCAATAGAAGCAGGTGGGCCTGCCAAGCTACACCAAATGGCTCTGGAGAACTCCACCAACAGAAGACCAGCTGCAAACCCCACACCAGAGGCAAGATCAGCCCCACGCCCAGTACAGATCCCAAAGCAAACCTGGCTAGAGTACACGGCACAGTTCTGGGATCTGTCTTGAACATTATCATAGAACTGTGAACACCAGAGAAATTTTACTCTTTGTATTGTCCATTGTGTATCTGTTACCATTTTCCTGACTGGTTGGGTTTTGTCTTGTTCTGTTTTGTATTTTGTGGTTATCTGGGAGGTTGTTTATTTTCCTTCTTTTTTCTATTATTCTCCTTTCTCTTCCCTCATTCTTTTTTTCACTATTTAGGTTTCTCATTTTTACTTTTATTTTCTATTACTGATCCTCTTTCTCTCCTCAGTATCTCTTGAATTTACGGTACTTTCATGTAAGTAAACATTGTCTCTTCTCTTTCTGATCCATATCCATATTCCTTTGCTGTCTCTTGCATTCTTTCCCTCCTGTGTCCTCCAGTTTCCCAAAACTTGGGCGATTATCCTTTGACTTCCAGCCTTGATTCTGCTATATACGACTTCACGCATCACTTTACCTTGTACCCTACATGTCTTAACACACCTCCACACACAATGGAGTAAAATCACTCCACTAAGGGGAAAATCACTGCATACAAAGTCATGGTATATACTGGATTTTGTTATACAACATTAGAATTTGTTCCTATGGTTAAAAGTATCAGGTTAATAGTTTCCACAGTTTGACAGTAGCTAAGCTGCAATGGAAACTATTGTTATTGCTAACATAACAATATGTAACGTTCAGGGTTTTTTCCCTTGTACGATAACACTGTGACTGAAGTCACAATCATCACCATACTCCAGTACCAAAAAAAGCTGTGTGCTTACCAAACAGTAAATTTTCACCCTTAACAAACTGGAGAAGTAAGTTTTGGAGATAAAGAACTACTATATCTAGAAAAAAAATCCTTGAATAACAGGCATCTCCTAGAGAAGCCATGGTATATCTATGTACCATAAAAAAATCAGAAAACATCAACATAGAAAGCAAAATAAAACAAAACACAGAAAATGAGAAGATGCAGAAATAAATTCAACCCCAGACCCACAGCCAATCCTTCAGAACAAGCCCAGAGCACAATGAAACAGAGGAAATTGGAAGCCAAACACTGGAATTTTTTGAAATGATGGCAACAGATGGGAAAAAAAAAAGTGGAAAAGGGTAATGTGTTAGTTGATACATTGTGTCAAATTGGCTGAATCAGTTCAGCAGTTCTCTGAGTGGGGGCCAACCTTGGGGCTATTGGGCCAGTACTGGGGTGTGATTGGTTCAACACTAGGGCCATGGGCCACCCCAGAGTGACTGAGCACAAAAAGTGTATATAAAGGAATTGAGGAAGTCTTCCTGCTCCCCTGCCATGCCCTGCTTCCTTGGAGAAGTCTTAGTCTTCAGAGGAGCTATAATCTTCTTCGCCATAGAGCACCAGTCTTCACAGTCAGTAGAGAGGAAGACAGAGGCTTGATGGACTCCGCAGCTGCTGCTCCTCCTCTGCTCTTCATTGTTTTCTGCTGCCACGAACTGCTGTCATTTGCCTTGTAGCCAGTGGAGTAGGAACTGAAACCTCCACAAACTGTGAGCTAAATAAACCTTTCCTTCCTTCATTTTGAGCGTCGGGTATTTGTCCCAGAAATGGGTAAAAAAAGTAACTAAGACAAGTATAGAAAAAAAAATCTCTCAGGTACAAAAATAAATGTTGCTCAAAATAAAATATATTAGCATAGACACACAAAAGCATATTAGAGTTTATAAAAATGATGGAAACCACAAATGCCAAATGTAAGAAAGAAGTTATATCCATAAAACAGCTCCAAACAGAAATTCAAGAGATTAAAACCTCCACTGAGGGCTGGCGAGATAGCTCAGCAGACTAAATCACCTGCTTAGGCAAGCTTACACAGAGCAGGGACCAAGGTTTGATCCCTGGCACCACATGCCCCAGCAGTCCCACCCCCAGGACGGGCTAAACTGGCCACAGAGTCCGGGCATAATGGTGCACACCTGTAATCCCAGCACTAGGGATGGTGAAAACAGGAGGATCACTATGAATCTGAAATGCATAGTGAGACCCTGTAATAACCAAATAGATTTTTAAAAAGAATCTTTATTGAAAATATATGCAACAGACTAAACAAAGGTGAGGATAGAATATCAGATTCTGAACAAAAATTGTGTCAAGTGATCATGAAATAGCAAGAAATGCTGAAAAATCAATCTAACAGCCACCAGATGAAGCAAAGAAGAACAATACAAAATTGATTAGGGTTAATGACAAAGCTGGAGACAGTGAAAATGCATTGTCTCAGTTACTTTTCTCCCATTACTGAGATAAAATACCAAACACCCAAAATTAAGGAAGGGTCTATTTAGCTCACACTTACTGAAGGCTTCAGTCCATACTTGGCTGCGCCAAGGCAGAGTGGCACATGGCAGAGCAGCTGTTCATGGCAGTAGAAAACAGCAAGAGCAAAAGGAGGAGCAGTGGCTACAGCAAGCTAGCAAGCCTCTATCCCTTCCTCATATTGTATGCAGGCTATCTGTCCCAGGGCAGGTCTAACACACCCATAATCCCGGCACTGGATCATGAATTAATCACAAACTCTAGAAGTCTACTCAATGACTGCATGAGGCTTTAGGGGGACAACTAGACAAACACTATAACATGCATAAAACTTCACAGAAATGATGGCAAAAGACTTCCAAAACATCAATAACAAATTTTACATACAAATAAACAAAGCATATAGAACTCCAAACAGCCATGAACAAAATAAAACTACACCAAGCCATATAATAATCAAGGTTCCAAAAATTCAGCACAAGAACAAAATATTAAAAGCAGTTAGAGAACAGAAACAAATCACCTGTAAAGGGAAGCCCCTCAAAATTACAGCAAATTTTTCAACACAAACCCTTAAATAAAGGAAAGCTTGGAGTGAGGTAGTTCAAGTCATAAAAGAAAACAAATTCCAACCCAAATTGATGTATCCTGTAAAGCTATCTTTCAAAATTGATAGAGAAATAAGATACCTCCCGGATAAAGAACACCCAAGGAAATTCATGACCACCAAACTAGCTCTTCAGAATGCTCTGAAGCATATATTAGAGAAAATGAAGACCACAACTATAAGAACACCAATAGAAAGAATCCAACAGGCAGGGAAAGTGATTAAACAGAGGGGAAAGACAGGGAATCAACAACAGGAAAATAATATGAAAAAGTAAGCAAATATAGATCAGTTGTAACCATGAACATAAAAGGACTTAACTCATAAAAAAAAAAAAAAAAAAAAGACTGGCAGACTGGATCAAGAAGCAAGAGCAAACAATATGCTGCATTCAAGATCACATTTAACAAAAAAAAAAAAAATTCATAGACTGAAAGTCAAAGAATGGAAAATAACACTTCATATAACAGGATCTCAGAAAAAAGAAGGGGTAACTATTCTATTTGCAGACAATGGAAATCTTAAACCATGTCTGATCAAAAGAATCAAAGAGGGTCACTATATAATTCATAAGGGAAGACTGTAAGAAATAAAGATAACAATCATAAATATATATGCATCAAACACTGGTGTGCTCAACTTCATAAAACAAATATTAGTGGATGTAAAAAATCAAATAAGCACTAACATAGTTGTAATGGGTAACCTTAATACTGTACTCTTACAATTAGCTCAACCAGACAAAAAAATCAACAAAGAAATATCAGCATGGAAAAAAAAACCTGTAAACATGGATTTAGTAGATGTCTAATGGTGTTCCATCCAAGAGCATAAGACTATACATTCTTATCAGCAGCATATGGGATGATCTCCAACATATACTATATTTAACCCATAAAACATGCTTAAGTAAATCCGCAGGAATGGAAATTATCCCATGCATGTTACCTGACCATCGTAGAATGAAACTGGAAATCAATGACAAAAAAAATCCAACAAAAACTACTTGAACACATGGAAATTAAACAACACACTCCTGAATAATCCATGGATCATAGATGAAATTAAAGAAGTTAAACAGTTTCTACAATTAAATGAAAATGCCAATACAACATAGTAGAATTTATGGGGCACAATGAAAGCAGTCATACCACGCAAAGCTACAGTGGTAAACTCTCACATCAAGAAAACAGAAAAAGCTCAAATAAACAACTTTATGTTGAATCACAAACTCCTACAAAAAGAAGAACAAAACAAACCCAAATCTCATACAAGAGAGATTATAAAGATTAGAGCAGAAATTAATGCAATTAGACTAAGAAAACAATACAAAGAATCAATAAAGAGGGTTTTTTTTTTGAAAGATTAAATCGATAAATCTCTCCAAACTTATCTAAAAGAGGAAAGACATGACTCAAACTTGATCAATAAGGAATGAGAAAGATGAAATCACAATGGATCCTCTGGAAATCCAGAAGATCATCAATACCTACTTCTAGAAACTGTACTCTAATGAAATGGAAAACATAAAAGAAACAGGCAGATTTTTGGACACATACAAACCACAAAAACTGAATCAAGAAGATATAAATATTCTAAATAACCCAATATTAGTTAATTAAACAGAAAGTATAATTTAAAACCTAACAACAAATAAAAGCCCAGGCCTTGATGGATTCATCCTATAAGAAATTTAGAGAAGACCTAATTCCACTAATGCTGAAACAGAACTCTTCAATGAAATTGAAAGGGAAGCAATAATTCGAAAACTATTCCTGGGAGCAAGTATTACTGATACCTAAAACAGAGAAGGAACCATCCAGAAACCAAAACTACAGACCTATCTCCCAGATGCAAAATTCCTAAATAAGATACTGAGAACATATGATATGCAAATATTGAAATCATCACGAAAATTATTTATCATCATCAAGTAAAATTCATCCCAGGGATACAGGAATGGTTCAATATACACATATCAATAAAATGTAATATAACATACTAACAGAACCAAAGGGGGAAAAAATCACATTTCAATAGATGCACAAAAAGCATTTGTCTAACACCCATTCATGATTAAAAAGAAAAACCTACAGAAAATTGGAATGGATGGTTTTACCTCAATCTGATAAAAGCTATCTATGACAAAGCAAAAGCTACCATCATATTATCTGGTCAAAAACTGAAAGCTTT
This sequence comes from Octodon degus, assembly GCF_000260255.1. Lineage (NCBI taxonomy): Eukaryota > Metazoa > Chordata > Mammalia > Rodentia > Octodontidae > Octodon > Octodon degus. The sequence continues at coordinate 4,462,137 of NW_004524721.1, forward strand.
TGGTCTAAAATCAATAACAAGACAAGGATGTCTGCTGTCTACTTTAATAAAGTTCTGGACACATTAGCCAGAGCAATAAACAAAAGAAAGAAAGAAAATGAATAAGGACAGAAAATGAAAAAGTTAAATTACTGATATTTTCAGATGAATGATACTGTACACAGAAGACCTCAAAAACAGCACCACAAGACTTCTTTATTTAATAACCAAATTCAGGGGACTTTGGAAACAAAGTTAATATTCAAAAATCAATAGCTGTCCTGTACATAAGCAAAAAACTCACTTAGAAATTAGGGAAAACACACCTTTTACAATAGTATCCAAAAATAAAAATAAAATACTTAGATCTTACATTGAAAACTACAGAACCCTGAAAAAGGAGATCAAAGAGGATCACAACTTGGAAAGATAGCCCTTGATAATGGATAGGAAGAACCAACATAGTGAAATGGCTCTACTCCCAAAACTGGTGTTTATATTTAACATACTTCCAATCAAAGTACCATTAACACACCTCAACGAATTAGAAAATGCATTTCGAAAACGTATTTGAAATCAGAAGAGACCTACAACAGCAAAAGCAATTCTGGGCAACAAAGGCAAGTCGGGGACCATCATAATCACTGACTAGAAATCACACTACAAAGCTATTATAATGAAATCAACATGGTATTGGGAAAAAATCAGGATCAGTGGAACTGAACAGAAGATTCAGACACAATTCCAAATGCATTCTGTCATCTTATCTTTGACTAAGGGTCCAAACATGTTTACTGGAAGAAAGACAGCCTCTTTAATAAATGGTGCTGGAAAAAGGGTCTTTCCATATGCCAAAGACTAAAACTAGACCCATGTCTATCACCAGGCACTAAATTCAAGTCAAAAGGGTTAAAGATCTAAACATTAATACAGAAACACTAAATCTGGAAGAGGAAGTAGGTAAAAATCTTGAAGGTATCTGGGTAGGTAGAGACTTCATGAACAAAACTCAGGCCACACAGGAAACACTACAAAGAATCAGCAAATGAGATCTGACCTTATTGAAAAGTTTTTGCACAACAAGAGATATCAGCAAGAGAGTGAAAAGACAATCCACAGAGTGGGAGAAAATTAGAGACAGTTTTCCCTTGGGCAAGAGACTTACATCTAAAAATATAAAGAATTTTTAAAAATCAGACCCCTCAAATTCAAAGACTTGGGGCCGGGGAGATGGCTCAGTAGAATAAGCGCTTGCCTGGCAAGCACAAGCGCCTGAGTTCAATCCCCGGTTCTGCCAAAAAAAAAGGAAAAAAAGAAAAAAAAAATTGAAAGACTCAATCCAAAAATGAGCACTGTGATCAATGATTACATACTTCTCAGATGAAGTCATACAAATGGCAGATAAATATATGAAAAAATGTTCAACATCATTTGAGAGATGCAAATTAAAACAACATTGAGATTCCATCTCACTCAAGAAAGAATGGCTTTCATGAATAAATCAACCACTAGAAAATGCTGGGGTTGGAAGTGCTGTGGAAAAAAAGAAACCTGTCTCCACTGTTGCTGGGAGTGTAGACTGGTGTAACTGCTGTGGAAATCAGTGTGGAGATTCCTCAAAAAACAAGGTTTAGAGTCTATTTGACCCAATTATTCCCCTTCTAGGTATTACTCAGAAGAACTAAAAACCTTATGCCACAGCAATACATGTGCACCCATGTTTTAGCAGCACAATTTGTAATAGCTAGATCCTAGAAACAATCCAGATGCCCATCAACTGTGGAATGGATAAAAAGATGAGGTCTTTTTATACAATGGAGTACTACTCAGCCACAAAGACAAACTTGAGATTTTCACAGGTAAACGGATGTAACTACAGACCATACTCACAAGTGAAATAAATCAGTCATATGTATAAATAGCATATTGTCTCCTTAATGTTTCCTAAAAGCTGAAAGAGTAAGCAAGATCCATAATGTACAATAGATATTGTGAAATGGGAAGACACTATTCAAAAAGAAACTGAGAAGGGGAATGAAGAAAGGAAGGAAAGGAAAATGAAATACATAGTTAAGATAGTTAGAACACTAATTTCTCTTAGCTCATTGAAAAGAAAGGTTTGTGCTAATACTGTTTGTCAATTTTTCATGCCTGTATCTTGTTCTCTGAGTAACTACTTTGATGGTAACAATAGGCAATGTATCCACAATTGCTTCTCTTCTTTTATCTTGCTTTGAAGTTTTTTTCTCTTTAAAGTAAAAATTTTAAAATTATGACAATGTGATATGTACATTTGGCTTATTTATATTTCGTGTAAATATTTCTGAATGTACTTCTCAGAGGACGGTTTTATTTTCATTTCCATAGACCTTGCTCTCACTACTCTTTTCATTTGTAGGTACTATTGTTATAACAATGAGCAAGTACAAACGAGAAAATACATACTTTTAAATAAACTATAAATAATTGAAAAAGCAAACAATAAAAATTAAAAAGTTAAACCAAAACCTCAGTAAAAGAGAATAAAGTAAACAACAAAAGAAAACAAACAAGGGCTGGCCAAAGAACTCAGCAGATTAAAAGCGCCTGCAAGCAGGTACAGGGGCCAGGGGTTTGATCCCCGGGCTTGCTGTGCTGGCCCTGCATGCTGAGACAGTAATTGAGACTGGGTGTGGTGGTGCGTGCCTGTAATCCCAGCTTCTTGGGAGGCTGTAAACAGGTGGATCACTATGAGTCTGATCAAGTAGTGAGACCCTGAACACCCTGTAG
>NW_004524721.1:4465244-4466164 GCF_000260255.1 Octodon degus
GCCCAGTCTCAACTGCTGTCTCAGATCACCCCGGGGGTGGGGCTGGCATGGCAGACCTGGGAGATGGAACCCCCAGCCCCTACGCCTGCTTGCAGGCACTTTAATCCACTGAGCTATTTGGCCAAATTATCTGAATTAACTACTCAGATAAGTATTTGTTAAGAAAAAAACACTTAGTAAATGTATGAAGGTCCATTACATAGCAATCAAAATCTTAATTTACCAAGAAAATACAGATCAAAATACAGCTGTTTCTGACTACATCAGATATACTAAAATATACATGGAACCCTATACTCAAGAAGATATTCTTTTATTTTTAATAATTTTATTGAGAAACAAATAGCAATGAGAGGTTCAAAACCGATTACTAGCACAGTTTCAATAATTAATACATAGCATACTGTTGTCTTAGTGGCTATTCATTGTGTAAGATGCAGACCTGATATCCTGTGTCAAACACTATTAGAACAAATCTTTCTATTCAGTGAATTAAGAGCATGCAGCTGTATATCTATCCTATTTTGAATATACAGATACAAAATGATCGTTCATTCGTATCCACCTTTTATGTTTAGTTTTGTCAAAAAAGGGTATTCCATTATCATTTAAATATTGTAGGAGTGTGAATTCAGCAAAATAATCCAATATAGTCCAGTAGTCCAAAATAGTAGTGGGTTTTCGGTAGAACTGGCAATGTCAGAAGTTGTTTACTTGAGCCTTTTACAGCTCAGCATATTAATATGGTTTTACTTTTTATACTTCATTTTTATACCTTTCTGCTGGATGATTAAGACCAAGATAAAGCAAGACCTATATAACAAGAAACGTAACTTTTGTACCTGATAAGGTCAGTCAAATCCCTATCGCATAGTCTCCATAATATAAGAACTCAGAAGATGAAATAAAAATACAAAGGT
>NW_004524721.1:4466879-4467700 GCF_000260255.1 Octodon degus
CAAGGTCAGTGAAGACTCAAGACATAGGAGAACCTGTACTGTAACATCATGTAACTCAGTTGTGTCCCAAATTTTCTGATCAAGGAGATTATGAGGCCACAGAGAAAAGTGATTGATGATACTAAGTGTGCCTAAGTAGAGTCACATGGAGAGAAAACATTCTCTCAGGCTTTCACAGAGAACAAATTGGTCAAACAACGGCTGTCACTCATAATCATGGCCGACACTCACAAAGGACCTATAAACTGCGGTACAGGGTTTCAGGATAAGTCAAGAAGATATTCTTATGAGCTAATGTGACTGAAATGCAATTAAATCAGACATCAACAAGTAAAAGAAAAATATTTTTAAATTATATAACTTGATACTATAAAAGGATATGACTAAACAATTGAAGAATCAAAGAAAAAATATGATGAACATTTAAAAATAGACTTAGAACCAAATAACAATGAAATACTACTCATAAAAATTTATGGCATGCAGTTAAAGCAGTTCACAGGGAGAAATATAAAACTTCAAATTTTATGTTAGAAAGGAAAAATGTCTAAACACTATATAGCCTCATAAAATGAAAAAAGGAGAAAAGAGAACAGTACAACTTAAGAGATTATAAACAATAAATCAGAAGACTGATAAGTATAGTAATTCTTTAGAGAACTTAAAAACTAGACAAATCCTCATCAAGTCTGGAAAAAAGCAAGAAAACCAGGATATTTAACTTTCTGCATCTGACTTACTTCACTTAACATTATCCTCTCAATTCCATCTATTTTCCTGCAAATGAATTATTTCATCCTTCGCTGTGACTGAATACTGCA
>NW_004524721.1:4469245-4470871 GCF_000260255.1 Octodon degus
TAATATTAAGGAGGAAAAAATTAACAAATTACCTTATTGTTATACTCTTAAAAGCAGATCAAAGGGTTAATTCCCTGGAAATAAAGAAGGAAAATAAATAAAAAAACATTTTTTGAGATGTTTGTAGTAAAGGGCCTAGATATTCTAATACCAAACTTTTTATTTTATCCTCTAACAAGCATGTACAAAAATTATTCTCTTGAAGTATTTCATTATACTTTTTAAATAATGCAGAAAAATTTGTCAATGAAAGGGTCTAGAAACACAACATTGGTATAACTGTTTCATAAATGAATATGAATGCATTTTCCTTCTGGATATAATGCAAACATCAAATTTAATTGTTAGTTTTCCAAAATACATGCAGACAACACCATTTCTGAATGAACCTGCAAGTTGCTCCATGATATAAAACATGCTAAAAAAGCAACAGATGGCTTTAATCAAAACCACGCAGAGTTTGCATATCACAATTGTCAGTTCTCTAACTGTTCTTCATTATTTTCTGTAGAGCACTATTCAGAGACCCTGCCCTTTAGGCACCAACTTCTGCCATGCTGTTTAAACATTTACAGTAAATATTAAGAAAGTTTCTGTCTACACTAAAAAAGACAATGGCATGTCAACAGGTCAGTTTCTGAAGTTGTCTCCACAGAGCCTTTAGAAATTACTTCAACACAGAAATTAGTTTGTTTTACTTTCCTGCTAAAATCCATGCCCTTGTGATGTCCCCCGACTGCTCTGGCCATTTCTGACCTCTGTAACTCATCCTGTGTCCATCACGCAGGCCTTTCAGCCTCAATTCCTCCTGAGCAGTCTTTAGGACTCTCACCGAGAGTCCTCTTCCGCCTTAGGGCCTAGCTCTGTTTTTCCCCAGGCCCTGCAGGCCCAGCTTCTACTTTCTCTCACCCAGTCACACAGCCTCAGGAGCATGCACACTTAGGCTCAGTTAAAAGAAGCCTGCACAGGAAATTGAGTTTGTTATGTAAAACACAAAGCTGACCACCAAACAAGTTTCAGGTATCACATTTCTCAGAAAACAGATTCACAGGAATCTCTGGTCTAACCTAAATACAGACAAGTGGAAAGAACCTCCCTCTCAGGTTTCCAGCAATACAAACAATAGCGTAAAACATACCTTATCCAGTTATACGCATGCTCTGTTTCGAATGATCCATAACACACATTTTATTCCCTTTAATTTGCTTAAAATGCTCCACAGCAGGGGAAATAAAGTGCATTTACATACTTTATGTGTTCTGCTCTCCACCACTCATTTTCTCCCTTGGTAATTATGAGGATAAAATTACTTGCTTAAAAAATGCTGAGCTTGAAACAAAAGTTATCATTTTCTAGAAAAAGTCTCCATTATTAAAAAGTGGCTTTAGTGAGATTAAAGAAAAAGGCAACAGATTACTATTTCATGCTTTAGTAGAAAACTGAGGCAATGTCCACAGTTTTAAAATGGGTAATAATGCATGTCTAAGCAAATTCTCAGAGTGTAGATATAACTATCACCTGAGTTATATGAAGAACAACTTTGTAAAAGTAATGCAGGATTATATACTTTTAAGGATAAGACTTGGGCTATAGTTTGGGTCACAATTAGCCTCTGAAGTTAGTAAG
>NW_004524721.1:4472181-4473166 GCF_000260255.1 Octodon degus
ACAAAATATTAAGCTTGAACAAACAGTGCAGCATGATGTCATCTATTGTGTGATGCGACCAAAATCTTTCCCCATATATATGTCCTACTGATGATCAAATCTTTTATTTTTCATTTTTATCTCCAACAATAATAATAAAAAAGGACCAAGACAGATGAGAATAATTTTTCACAGGCTAGACATCTCATCAATATATCATAAAGAATAAGTTATCTTTGAAAGCTTATACCTCTATGTTTTTCCCATTTTAAAGCAGTTATCTTTTATAATGTAATAAAAATCAATATGGCATGAATAATATGCACGCTCATCCATCTATCAAAACTTGGCACTGAGGCACTGGCAAACCCAGACAACTCGGCAACTTTATCACCCACCTCTAACAAAACTTGAAAATAATACCTAAGCACGTTCAGACACCACGGCATACAATCCGTGTCTAGGCTTGCGCTGTGGTCCTGGGTCTGTAAGATACAACAGAAATTTATGGTGTTTTAGAGAGAAGCACTCAGACTGGAGGGAAGGAAATCAGAAGATAACTCAGACACGATTTCAGCAGTGGAAACTGCTCCACTCGTTCCCAGGCTTAGCTACGTTACACAACCAATGGAACACCAATCACCTCATTTCTACTGTTGGCACAGAACAACTCTGAGGTTCCTGGCCTGAGATGAGTTGTAAAACTTCCTGCGACTTTAAGAGCATCTGGACAATCAGTTCACAAGGAAAAATGCAGTCACCCCAAGAAATCCATGGAAGTTCTTTGTCTTTCCAAAACTTCTTTTTGCAAACTTTAGCGCCATTGCAACAGCGCGGTCAGAGCGTGAGGCCCGTCCGTGCGCATCTTAACGACCGGGGCGGAGGCAAACTTTCTCAGAGCGCAAGTTGAGCTAGGTGCGAGCGCGGAGCTCTGGAGAAGAGGGCAGCTGGCGAGCAAGGGGAAGTTGCCTTGCCACGCGAATTTCTGCTTCTTGACTCGGACTGC
>NW_004524721.1:4473436-4477451 GCF_000260255.1 Octodon degus
GGTCCGGTGGAGATTCGTCTTCGCAGGTTACGGAGAGCCCCACAGTCAATATGTGATTCCCTTCATCTTATGGGGTCAAAAGAATGATAAAACAGGCCAAAAAGCCCTGTTGCCTTAAACTTATAAAGATCCTTTGTGTCAAAAGGTCATTCAACATATTTAAACGGGTTTGAAACCTCTCCTAACAAAATAGTTTTAAAATCTAGACATTAAGCAGCTGGTTTTAAATATACAAATTATCACTGGCCTATAAACAGCTTCAGATTTTTAAAAGATCTTTATTTTTATGTATTTGTACAGGGTCTCACTACACAGCTCAGACTCACAGTGACCCTCCTGTCTCAGCCTCCCCAGCGCAGGGATTACAGGCATGTGCCACCAGTGTGGCATGGGGCAAGCATGGCATGCGATACCAGGAATCAAACCTGGGTCCTTGAGCTTGTCAGGCAAGTAGACCGCTGAGCTATTCCACCCCCCCCTCCCGCCCAGCAGCTTCAGACTGGGAAGTTTTTTAAAAATTACACCAAATGGATTAAGTTATCAGGAGAAGAACTAAGTGCCACACCCACAATGCTATAGCTGTCGTTTTAAAATAGGCAAAGGATAAACTCCTAAAATACTGGTGTAGTCAGGGCTCACAAGGAAAAAAGATTTAATACAGTACAGGACACAATTTATAGGATTATTTTATAATAGTCACCCAAAGAGTCAAATACAGAAGACTGCTGGAGATCTGTCACTAGAGACTCAAAGAATCCCGTGAGGGCTTGGAGGCCAGAGCAACGTCCTGCATGAGTCCAGATGAAGAGCTACAACTGTGGCAGTGCGCTCCACGAGTCCAGCTGGAGACGTAGAGCCCTGGACACTAGAAAGTCTAGGCCAGCGGGATGAAGGATCAGTGCCGGCAGGCTGAGGGGCTCTGCGCTGAAGCCAGGAAGCGGTGCTCAGGGTGAGGACCAGCGCTCCTCTGGAAAGAACCACAGCACCCTCAGCAAAGTGCTGGAGCTCAGACGGAACAGTGGAGCTCATATCAGGAACACCAGCATGACAGGCTTCTCCAGGAGACTCAACAGCACCCTTTTCCCCTCCAGTTCTGTTTTTATGCTGTTGTCAACAATCCTCAGGTGGGCCCTCCACACCCAGGACCCTGCTCACTCAGTTCAGCTGGGTGCTACAAGTTGCCAGTGGTCCACCATTAGTCCACAAAATGGTAGAAAAATCAATCTCATTCACAGTAGTACCAAACAACACAAAATAAGCAGAAATGATTGAGAAAGTATGACAGAAAAATAATAAGAATAAATGAATGTTGAGAAGTTACTGATAAAATATTTTCTTGGTTGGAGTGATATTAGACTCTGAAGATTTTAAATATGTAAGTGATGTGGCCCCTTGAACAACAGGGGGACTAGGGGCCCTCGGCACGAATGCAGTCAGAACTGTACATGTACCCCCATGCTGTGCACATACACTGAGGCTTGATCCAGGGTTTGCGCACTGACCGCATCCCTCTTTTTTTTTTTTTTTTTTTTTTTTTTTTTTTTTTTTTTTTGTACTTTGAGACAGGATCTCACTAAGTCTTTAACTTGCTCAGACTGGGCTTAAGCTAGAGATCTCCCAGGACTCTGGGATTATAAGTGTGGACCACCATGTCCATCTAAAAATCCATGTGTAACTTTTAACTCCCCATAAAAGCAACAGAAAGTGGCTATGAAATTATTGAAACAGTACAATATGTACTACAGATAAATTTATGTGGTTTGACAATACTGTTTTTCTTTTACATTTTCAAGTGTTTGGCAAAATGTAGTCAGGGTTTACAAGGTCTACAAATGTTAGTATGGTTAGGGTTTTAGGATGCTTTTAACTTTTAAGAATAGATTTGTGGGCTGGCCAAATGGCTCAATGCAAGCAGGTGCAGGGGCTGGGATTTCAATCTCCTGGCCTGCCTTACCAGCCCCACTCCAGGGGTGCTCTGAGACAGCAATTGAGACTGGGTGTGGTGGCATGCCTGTAATCCCAGCTCTTGGGAGGCTGTGAACAGGCGCATCACTACGATTCCGAGCTAGTAGTGAGATCCTGAACACCCTGTAGACCCCTAAAAGTACAAAAAAAAAAAAAAAAAAAAAGAAAAGAAAAAGAAAGAATACATTATAGATTTGTTGGGGCTAGGGATATAGCTCAGTAGCAAAGCACCTGCTTGGCAAGAATGGGGTCCTGAGTTCAACTCCTGGTACAGAGAAAATTTGTATTTTCTATAGTAGTACATGATAAAATACTTATGCACATATATTTTATAGATTCAAGACATAACTTTGTAAAATTATTTTCACTATTCTAGACTATGTTGTTTATCTGCCAGGTTTTTCTCAAATTGTTGCAAATCTAAAAAAGAAAAGGCTGTGTAGAAGTGGATATGTGAAGTTCAAATCTGTGTTCTTCTAGAGCCAACTGTACTACCAAGAACCAAGTATATTTTAGAATGCTTCTGAAAACCACAGAAGCTAGAAGAGATAAGATGGGTGACTCTCAGAATGGCGAGGGAGTAATTCAGAGGCCTCAGAAGTCCTGTCAGGGATTCACAAGGTCAAAATTACTTTCATAATAATAGAATGTTTCCCACTCCTACTCTTTTATGGTATAGAACCAAATTTTCCAGTGGTTACATGTATCACAATGGACTGAGGTTGTTGAAGCAGTTAGAATTTTGCAAGAATGTGAAACAGTGCCACTTATCTCATGAAATTTCTCTGATTTAGAAAAATGCAGGCTTTTTTTCACTAAACATAGGTCTTATATGTAATGGGTTTACTTAGTTTTAAAATTATTTTAAGAATAAATTCTTTAATTTTTCCATTTTAATTTCTAATGATTTCTAAGATCCTAAAAGAAGGTCCTGAAAGGAAAAAGAAAAGTTACAAAGCTTCTGATAAGACGATGGAAATGATACTGAACTGTAATAGGCAGAAGTAGAGTAACATTGTGACATTGTGTCCATTGAACAGCCTAAGAACTGGACCACACCTGTGGTTCCATGCAGTCATGTTCACCGTTCATTTCCATAATGGAAACAGAACACCAGAGGCTGTTTTGGTAAACTCAAAGCAAAGCAGGGCTGGAGCTAAAGGGGTTAGTGTAAGATGTGGACTGCAAAATGAACCTGAGCTTCTCTTTCCTTGAATGAAAATAGAATATTGCCTTAAGTAACTACTTACATGAATTTGACCCTCTCAGGTAAGAAAAAGAAGAGTTTACTCCTTTCTAGACATGCAAATATTCCTCAAGAACATCATTTTATAGGCACTAAATTCATTTCAGTTAGAAGTACTAGAAGTACCTTTAAGGTAGATGTCTCTTACTAAGTAAAAAGGAAACTGAAGCATGAAATAAAATAACTTCTCAAAGATGACAATTGTAGTAATGTGTTTAAGGCAATAAATCCCCAAAGCTGGCACCTATGTAAGTGGCTCAGATTGTAGTTTGATGCTTTCAGAGGTAGCACAGATGGAATTTTGCTGTTTCAAAGGATTGGACGTCATTTCCTAACTTCCCAATGGTGGGTCAGGAATGGGCTGAGATTGTTGTGGCTTAAGGGACTTTTTGAGAGCTTTTTCCCTCTTCTGTCTTACTGAATACTTATTCCCTTTTAAAGTTAGCAACCTGTTATAAGTTTTGATACACTTGATTGTTCCTTTCCTAAGTAAGAGCATTTTCTGGGGATTAGTAGGATTGATATAGTTGGCACTGCTTAGAAATTCCACCTCTCCATTTTAAAAAAATCTGTCACTCAGTTTTTACTGAATGGAGTCTGGGGAGATAGCTCAGTGACATAAGCACCTGCTGGGCGAGTGCAAGGTCCTGAATTTGATCCCTGATTCGAAGAAGAAGATGATGACAACGACGATGAAGAAGAAGAGGAAGAAGAAGAGGAAGAGGAAGAGGAAGAGGAAGAAGAAGAAGAAGAAGAAGAAGAAGAAGAAGAAGAAGAAGAAGAAGAAGAAGAAGAAGAAGAAGA
>NW_004524721.1:4477551-4487771 GCF_000260255.1 Octodon degus
GGGGAGGAGGAGGAGGAAGAAGAGGAGGAGGAGGAGGGAAGGGGCAGGGGGAGGGGGAGGAGGAATTTATTAAATGCCTTTACATGCTAGAACTCTTTGTATTGAATTTGAAATCTGTCTTTGCCACAAGTGACTATAAAATTTTGCAGAACTATCTTGTATAGAAGCTGATATTTCAAGACAGAGAATTATCAATATAAATGATCCCATATAGTTGAGATCGATGCATTCTTTCACCATCAATCCCTATCTAAATCATCTAACTTATGGTCTGGATTCTTAACTTGTTGGAACAGGTGGCTCAGGTTTTTTTTTCAATCATTATAGTGGACATTCTGGTCTGGTTGCTTTTTGGTACATAATTTTGCTTTTGTCTATATGTATCATACATCCTACAGGTTCAAGTGCACCAAATTTATTTCTTATTACATCATTTTTTCAGGCGAAGAGGTTCAAGATTTTACTTACACAGTTTTTGTAAAATATTACGCAATTTAAAATCTATCAGTGCCATCTGCTTCGTGTTTTATGAGTTTTGAACTTTTATCATTGCTCTGCCGTTATATTGTTGTACAGGTAGGAAGAGTTGTATAAGTTCCCTGTGTAACTTAATTGAAAGTTGCATAAAGTATACAGAAGCAATTTCATATACTATCTAAAATAAGGCTTACTTGCCTATTGTCTTTATGTTTCAGGCAGTAATAGGATGAACAGAAAGAAAAGATGTGTTGTTCTTATTGAATGATGGCTTTCTTTTGGTTCTCTATTTCTAACCCTGAACTAAATTCATTTAATATCAGATAATTACTCATAATTTGAAAAGTAAAAATTTAAGTGATCACTATCAGAATGTTTGTTTTGGAGTTTTGATTTGAAATAAGACTATAATACAAAAATGTTTTACTCTAAAAATGTTTTCAGAGAAAATGTAACAAATATAAACAATACGAAGTAAGTCTACAATACACATGTTGAGGGTAAACAGAATGGACAAGAATGAGGGTAGCAAGGAAGGTATAAATGTAGCTGTCTGTGTAGCACACACCTCTTTGGAAAGGAAGCTACTTGACTGTTATGGTTTGTGTCTAGTTGTCCCCCCAGAGCCTCATGCAGTCATGGGGCAGGGACTTCTAGAGTTTGTGATTAACTCATGATTCACTGGGATTATGTGTGATCCAAGGCTGGGATTACGGGTTTTAGTACTTCTGGGATTATGTGTGTGTGTTCTTCCCCCAGCCTGGGCAAGAGAGCCTGAATGTAATATAAGAGAGACAGAGACAGACTCTCTGTTGCCACTGTTGCTATTCTGCCACCATGAATGGATGCTCTCTGCTCTGTGCCACTCTGCCTTGGAACCAGCTGAATATGGACTGAAACCTCCAGTAATTGTGAGCTAAATAAACCTTTCCTTCCTTCATTTTGGGTGTTGGGTATTTGTCCCAGTAATGAGAGAAGGGTAACTGAGACATTGACATCTTTCCTTCAAAATATTTACAATATGGATATTTGAAAGTTAGCAATATAGCATGAAGGTTTCTCAGTTTTGTTTGGTTTTTAACCCCATTTGTTGTATACTTGTGTCTATATTTATAAAGGTGTATTTTCTTTGATGTGACAGATTGAGTTGGAGGGTAGAATGTTTAACAGAAGGAAAAGGTCACTTAACCATCATTTACTGGATATTTACAATGAACTCACCTGCTGGAGGCCATGTAGCAAGTTCATAACAGTCAAGGGTAGCACTGTGGCCGCCTTTCCTTATGGCCGTGCTCCTACCAGGAATTTACTCACTACCTGATTAATTTTAAAATAGGTTTTTTCCCCCAGTGTTATGGATACTAAACAAGAACACTATTAATTCAATAAATAGAAATTATTTTATCCCCTGTAAATTTTTTTGAAAAGTTAAGTGCTTCCATCATGCAGAGTAAATATCCCCATTCAAAATGGGAAGAGCCAGAGGATAGAAGGGAATAGGACCAAAACACGGCAGGGCAGGCACTAAATCTCACACCTTCATGTCCAGCTACAGGTGCATCGCCCCTATAGCCAGCTGTCCCATCTCATAAGGATGAATATGGAGTTGTACCAGTGGGAAGGATTTGGGCCAGCACTTCCATCACTACCTTGGACTTGAAGATAGCAGGCATTTCAACAATGCAAAATTCCTGCATTGCTTGACTAACGTACTTTCCCCTATTGTAGGAATAGTTTAACTGGTTAAACTATTAATATACTTTCCCCTATTGTAGTGTAGGAATAGTTTAACCAGTTAAACTATTCCTACAATAGGGGAAAGTATATTAATCCAGTATACATGGTCAAACACAAAAAGCAGTATTATCTGCTGGCCAGTTGTATTCTCTTTTATTTGGAGACTGATTTCAGAAGATCACCTTAATGACACTTGGGTGACAGTGTTTGGGTTTCCACAGCCTTTGTTTCCTACCTATTCAATTTATACAAAATGGAAATATCTTAAAACATGGGCTGTCTAACACAGGAAATTGGATGCATAGTCATTCTCATTGTAAAACTTCCACTCCAAAAATCTTCAGGCAAAGATGGAAGGATTTTTGAAAAATCCATCATGATTGGTATAAAACCATGTTCATATTAAGGTGTTAGGGAAAACAGTGGTAAGTGTGCTTTATTTTCTTCATCTCAGCCTTTTGTCCCACCAGTCAGTACACTTGAAAGTAATCCTAGAATTTTAACCCTGATACCTCTTGCTAACTTGTACAAAGCTTCTATTAGTGACTATCATGCTATTTCTGACAAACACCAAAAACAGGTGAAAGTCATCTATCAAAAACAATGGAATACATGCTTAGCTAGTCAGAATGAAGAATGAAGAACTCAGCTATCCAGGAGGAGCCTGCTACACTAAATCAGTTTCCTTCAATTAGTTATATAACCACTCATAGCTGTATTCAGTGGTTATCTCAAACTTCAAATTTGGAAGACTTTTTCTTCAAAGACATATCTGATTTGTGATTTGTACTTTAAAAAGTGCTTGAGATGCAGTTTGAAGAAAAGTAAAAGCCCTATAAAGAAAATGTTATGTTTTGTGTGCTAGGGCATGCTTAATTAAGCACAAAAGAAAGAGAAGGAGGAGAGGGAGAGGGAGAGGGAGAAAAAAAAGAAAAGAAAGGAAAAAATGATTACTGTAAATCAAATAATTGAATTGATGGTCTAGCTTTGTAGTCTTCATGAGATTTGTCAATTATATGTATTGAAGAAATGAAAAATTTTCTGATCTAGATGCCCAGTATTTAGTATTCCATAGAAATTTATATAAGGGTAACAGAAAATTGGGTGCAAATTCATTATCAACATAAACCTCAAGTTCAAAAGTCTTAAAGCAAATATGGGAGAATTATGCTAACTATATTTTTTTCATGACTGCAGATTCAGAATTATGTAAATGAATCCAACCTTTCCAGGGTAGATGATTAAATGTACCAAAAGTGAGTTCACATGTAGCGATTGCCTGGCTCGTTTTCAATGCTAACACACAGAGGGCTCTGACTCTGTTACTGGAGAGGGCCTCAGAATCAAGTTCTGCCGGCGCTGGCCAGAGTGCCGCCGCCCTGCATCACATTTCCTGTGACTGATCTCATCAAAACTGAAAGGCAGGCTGGAGCCTGGGGGAGCAACAGTCCCAGATTTCAAACCTACACTGCTGACTCTAATAAAGGATCAGTTGGGCAAGTATAGGTGAATCATAGAACAAATGAAAACAACCATTTTTATGAAACAATTGGATATTTTTCCTTGTTTATTTATTTTTCCTTGTTGCTGCTAAAGCAGAGATTTTAAAAAATGTTGTATTTTGAGTCCCAAAATAGTGAAAGGACAAAAAAACAAGCAGAGGGAAGGAAAAGGAAAAAAAAAAAATGTTTGCATATCCCATCCCAGTGCAAACTTCCTTAACACCATGAGAAGGGTGCAGAGAGACTGAATGAGAATAATGTATTGACCATGAAATAGATTTTAGGGTAAACATGGTTCTGGATGGACTTCTCCTGGTTAACAATATAATTAACTTTCCCTATGATTGTAATAGTTAATTAATAAGCCAAGTGTTCAGAGCATGTTCATGTGTGAAAAAGTATTATTCTCTTTGATTTGAGAAAATATCAATAAAACTTCCAAAGCATCTTCTTTTTGAGGGTTCTTGGGACTGAAATGAGCATACAGCCTTGACTTCTGCATTACATACTAATTTGTGGTTTCAAAATTTTGCAAAATTTATTGCCATGTAATTAATGAATTGGATGCCAAGAGGCATCAAATTATGGTGTGATGCAAGTTGTCTTGGTAGTATTGAATTATACATTTACCTAAAGCTGAGGTAAAGTTATACCACAGAGTTTGTTAAAATATTTACATTGCCAATTAGTGTAATGGGGACACTGGACTCTGAGGCAGTTTTGAAAAACAGAAAAACCAGCTAAGTGAATGCTATAAACAAAAACAAAACTATGCCTCTGTACTGGTGTATTTAGAGTTCAATATGTTGTTTTGTACTCAAGTCCATGAAGAATGTATTCTTTAAAAAAAAAAAAACTTTGAACATTTGCTATGTTGTGTTTAAAAATACACACAGAAACATCTGTTAAGCAAAAAAAAAAAAAAATCAAAACAAATTATTTTAGCCCCTTGCTGTTAGAGGTTTCAATACCGTTGGTACAAACAGAGTGTAAATTATGGGGGACACAGTGAAATCCTGTCTCAAAAAGACAAACAAACTAACATTTGGGTTATAGGGATGGGTAGGATAGAAGTGTGTATTGGGAATTATAAGCCTCTTACAGTGCCAGAAAAGGAAAGTTAAAATGTGTACCTCTATTCTGCAAAGCTGTCAAGTCCCTATCATTCTAAAAAAAAAAAAAAAAAGTGGGACCACCACTATCTTTCTCCTATACATAGAATTCTGTCTTTTGGATATTTTTGACAGTGATGATCAAGCTACCATTGTCATTTCAATGCATTAATCTATGCAAGGTATCAAACATACTAAGTGCTGACTGACTCTGCCATATGCGTGTGCACTCTCTGCTTCATTGAATTTGATTCTCTGAAGAACCCTGCTAGAAATAAATTTGCATTTTCACCTAGTAGGTGTGTAAACTAAGGCTAAGAAACATAAATAATGAATCTCAGGTAGAATCATTTGTAAGTGCTGAACCCGAGCAGTGAATTAATTTATATACAGTATACTTTATACAGTATGGGATGTGTAAAAACATTGCTTTATTATGAAAGTTGTCTAACCTAGTACATTCTAATGGCTATACATAGGTTCTTCTCTATGCAGAAGAAAACCTATACATTGGATGGCAATCCGTTTCTCATGTATAATTATCCTATTACATGTGAGAAACTGAACCTGAAGATTAAAATTCAGTTCCTTTGGCTCTAAAGGCTGGGTTGCCCCACATAGGCTGGGGCAGATATATATATATATATATATACATATATATATATATATATATTTTAACACCACCAAGACAACTTCCATCACACCATAAGTTATAGTCTATTCAGCTAAGAAATAAGAAATGAAAGCTGCTCATATGCCAAATTGTTTAATTGCCTTTAAATATTTTTTTTAATGTGGGAAACTGTACATAACACTCAGTATCTTTATTTTTAGGCTGACACTTCAGTGTTACTAGGTTTGCACCGACGTCCATCCACAGAACTCTCTTTATCCTATAAAACTGAAAGTCAGTACTTGGTAGACAGTCCTGTTCTTTTCCACCCTGGCCCTAGCAACAATTCTAACTTTTACATCTCTGAGTTTGCCCACTCTAGATATCTCATATAAGTGGGATCCTATTTTATTTGTCCTTATGTGACTGGCTTATTTAGCATAATGTCCTCAAGGTTCATGCATATTGTATAATGTATTAGAATTATCTTCCTCTTTCGTACTAACTGATATTTTATTTTACATCTGCATTCAAATCCAAAAATTAAAACATTTTGTTTATGTATTTATGTACTTTACACGATTGGGTCCCTTCCATCTTTTGGCTATGGTGAATAGTGCTTTTTTGAACCTGAATTTCCAATGTTGCCTCCAATCCCCACTTTCAGTTCTTTTGGGCATATATCTATGGGTAGAATTCCTGGATCACATGATAATTCTATTTTTAAGCTTTGAAGAATCACAGTACTGTTTTTCATAGTGATTGTGCTATTTTCCATTCCCAAAAACAGAGCACAAGAATTCAAATTTCTCCATTTCTTCATTAACACTTGTTAGTTAATTAATCAATTTGCTTGTTTCTTGATGCTTAGGATAGAAGGCCTTGTATATGTTAGACGTATATGTCCCCAATCCTATTTTTGTTTCATCTTTATAGTAGCCATTCTTGTGATGATAAGGTGCAGTTGATTGCCATGCAATGCATAGGTTTTCTTTTACATAGGGAAGTAAGACACTTTGTAGATAATCCAAAATATCTTCATATTTACTTATTTCTGAATCTGAAATTCTCTGCAATTTGGCAGTCATTCAAAGCTATCAAGGCAATGAATGTTGATTATTAATAACTAATAGCATTTGTATAATTCTTGTGACATATGTTTAATCATTAGATCTACATACAGTCAATATCATTATCCTATTATACCTGAGAAACAGCTTCAAGGCTAAAATCCAGTTCCTGTGGCTCTAAGTGCTGGATTGCCCCACATAGGCTGGGGCAGTGGGGAAGGATGCTAAGTGAGGAAGCTATTATGACTGCTTAAAAATTATTGCATTAGTTGTTTGGGGAGATAGCTCAGTAGAATAAGCACTTGCCTGGCAAGCACAAAGGCCTGAGTTCAATTACTAGTTCCAAAAAAAAAAATATATATATATTGGATTAGTTAACATGGTATACACCTTAAGGGGTGGTAGGGCAAGCATGTTTTAGTTTTTATGGTCATGTTGGGAGTAAAAAATAGTTAAAAATATGGAGGCTAACAGTAAACTTAAATTCAAATGAAGGCTCCTCAGCTTCAGAAATTGGAGAAATTTTACAACCTAAGAGTTCTGAAATAGAACTGAAGTAAGGCTTGATATATATGTAGCCATTTCACTATTTCTCTGACAATGACTTTTGCCTTTCTAGGAATTTCCTGCAGACACACCTAGATTTACTAGGTGATACTGAAATTCCTCCAGAGTCTTCTATGTTGGAAACTTGATCTCCAGGTGGTACTGCTGGGAGTTGGTAGACCCTTAAAGAGGTGGGACCTAAATGGAAGAAGGTAGATCATGGACAGTGTATGTCTTAGGTAATTTTCTCGTTGCCTGACACAAAATATCTAAAACTCGGAATTTGCAAGGAAAGGTTTATTTCAGTTCACTGTAGAGTTTTCAGTCCATAGCAGAAAATCTAGATAAGTAAATGTACAGAAACAAAGCCCAAAATACATGGTTTATGTATTCCAAGATCAAAAATTTTTTTTCCACTCATGCTTATAAAAATATGAGTTTTGCTTCATGCCTTTGAGCATTTGGCATATGGTACTTAGTTCCAAGGCAGGGCAACATGACAGAAAAGCAAACTAGAGGAGAAACAGTTTATGGTGTGCTTGGCAGAAGGAAGCAAGCAGCAAGCCTTTCCTTCCCTTTTATTTCGTTCAGACTACAGCTCTGTTGGTTGGTGCCTTTCACACTCAGGGCTTCTGCCTTCAGTTAATCCAGTCAACTATACCTAGAACCATGCTAATCCAGTGGACTGATGGACTTATATCACACCCTTAATCCAGTATTCCACTCATGATCGAATAACCTCCCAGAGACAGACCTAGAAGCAAATGAGATGTTGGGAGGAGGATTTAGATATTGGCTAGCAGCTCCCTTTCAGAAAGCATTGCAGCTATGAAAGTATTAGATGTTATTCACTTAAAATAAATATCTGATAATGTTTGCCATTCTACTAATGCAATTTTCAAAATCTTTTCAAAACCTGTATTCTAAAATATACTAGACAATATAAAATTATGTGAACAGTCTTATCATCATTCCTTGGTGCATTATAGTTGACATTGTAGTTGATAGTCGACACTAAGGGAACTTTTAAATATGGACAACCATTTAGTAGCACACAAGTTCAGTGAATGAGATCATTTAGAGTAAGAAAAAAGTAATATGATGAATATATATACAAAGATAAACAGAAATGTACGTAGAAGCATAAACAGAAATAATATAGAAAATAATACGAAAGCGAGTATTAGAATACTCTGATCTGACCAGGTATGTCTAATAGAAATATTTTCTCTGTAGGGTCCATTTCCAAGTGTTTCTTCATTGACACTGAAGGCCTTCAGGATGTACCACCCCAAGATGTTGGTATAGTGACTATTTCAGGCTGGCATCGCATGAAGCACTGGAACTTCAGAAAGTGCTATTTGGGCCTTCTTTTCCTACGTACAGCAAGCCAAAACTATGGTAAGGTAGAAAAACAGCTCTGATTACCAGAAATTAGTTCTTGTGGCTGTAAAGGACCCAAATAAACAAATCTTTTGAAGTAACCCTTATGTTCCAGTAGCTTTTAAGCACCCCTCATCTAGCTCTTGGTGACAGCCCTAGAATTGCTGACCCTAATTCAGCGACCTATTCATTCTGTCATTCCTTCACACATTTACTGTTCTTTGTCTAAAAAATTATGAATAGATGCTTTACTTGTTTCTTTAGACTTCATTCTCCTGTTAGGTTCCCCATGAGCATCAATATGTTTTATCTAGTTAATCAGGCTTTAAATTAAGTGGGTACCTAGATCCAGCCAAAGAACCCGCCTAAGAATGAAGAGGGAAGTGTGGTGCTCTATCCCTCTTTTACAACATTAAAATGTTTGGTGATTTTAATTCACTCATTCAACATGACTCCTAAATATGAGTTTATAGCGAAATTAAAACTGTGCCCTGCCTGCAGGGATAGCACTACATTGGTTAGATTATATGTTCGTTCTAAAGAAGACTGTGAATGAAGTGATACAAAATATCAAGAATGGAGCCTAATTTCAAAATCTTTAACCAAAAAGAGCACTAGTATTGCTTCTGATGAGTGATATACTTCCCTTGCTCTTCATACTCACCGGGACAAGGGCCTTGCAGGTGACATGGGGAGGTATCGACTGAGGGCTTGTGCCAGGCCAACCCTGGAAATTAAGATACAAACACTGATCACTCCCAGTGACTAACCTCAGTTACCTGAACCCCTGAGATTTGGTCATCTCTAAAATTTATCCCTGATCACAAAGAACTTAAAAGGACAAGGTTTTTTATTGAAGTATTTCCTTGAAGCAAGCTAGTAAAAGCCTCAGAATATCAGAAAAGGAATATATTGCTTTTACCCTCACCATGTCTCTAAAATAACAAATGCATACATATAAATAGAAGTAATGCAAAAAAATTTTCTTTATAACATGAAATCACTCTTTACCCCACAAATACTGGGAAAATTCTGATTTTACTGGAAGTATCATATAATTTTAGAAGAAATGGGTGGTAAAGAGAAGATATTAGCTAAGGAAAATTCTCTTAAATAGCTTAGTGATGAAATAAAGGAAAATTAGAGTGGTAGCAATGGAAAAAAGTTATGTTTTACTACTTAGTAGATATCAAACCAAAAGGAATGAGCCAGTAGAAAATAAAAATTGAAAATAATGAGCTGATCTATCTTAGAAAAATAAATATACCACACATTAAGCACATGTGATATGCCTTGTACAACTGATTTTCTATAACTCTTCTCAGAATAATTTAAAGACAAGGGAACCCCCAGACCCAGTCCTAGCCCAGGTCCAGTGAGTGTGTGGAGAGCTTCCTGCTACCCTACGTGGGTGGGACCAGTCCCAGCCCAGGTGCAGCGTGGGCCGGACCCTCTCCCACCCCCTTGCGCCGCCCTCCACCACTCCCGAAGTACATCACCCACCCCACCCGCCAAGTAGGAATTTCTGCTGAGTTCCGGGAATCCCCCAGACCCAGTCCTACCCCAGGTCTGGTGAGTGTGTAGAGAGCTTGCTGCTACACTGCGCTGGCAGGACCAGTCCCAGCCCAGGCACAGCATGGGCCAGACCCTCTCCCACTCCCTTGGGTCGCCCCCCACCACTCCTCAGTACCTCCCCCACCCAGCCCGCCCAGTAGGAATTTCTGCCGTGTCGGGGAACCCCCAGACGAAGTCGTAGCTCAGGTCCGGTGAGTGTGTGGGA
>NW_004524721.1:4493841-4496582 GCF_000260255.1 Octodon degus
GCTGCATTCCTATGCCCACCTAAGGCATGCCTCTATGTATTGGCTATCACAGTATTTCAAAAGTGAGGTATTTCTTTAATTATGTACAACCCAAAATGTTGGTGTTTTATATGGATCACAAGTGCAACATTCCTTAATTCTGCTCCTTGTCACAATTGTTAAAGAACCACGTATGTATTGCATGAAAACATGATAACCTTTTCCTCTTAGTTTAAATAAACTCCAAGGTAACTGGATTTCTAAAACACCTTGCTGTTTGCCTGATATCTATTTACCTTAGCAATAATTTTTTTTATGACCCTTTGACTCAAAGTAAATAAAGGTATATTTTATCACTGTTAAAAAAAAAAAAGAACTTTTTTCCATTTCTAAGTCTAATTGAGCAAAGCTAGAGGGTTTAAACTCTATCTGCTGTACCTTTGCTCCATCCTTTGTCCCATCTGGGACTTGAATTTAAAACATTACATGGGGCTAGGGAGATGGCTCAGTAGAATAAGCGCCTGCCTGGCAAATGCAAGGGCCTGAGTTCAATCCCCGGTTCCGCAAAATAAAGTTGTTGTTTTTTTTTTTTGGCGGAACCAGGGATTGAACTCAGTCCTTTGTGCTTGCCAGGGAAGCACTTATTCCACTGAGCCATCTCCCCAGCCCCCCTGCAAAATAAAGTATTGCTAAGCAATACTTTATTACATGCTAAGCCCTTTGTGGTGGTGGTCTTAGTAATATATGGACAGGACCCAAGAACACAACAAACATATTTGCATATATCTACAAGCATCTGTGAGGCTCCAAACTTTTGACCCATTTATAACTTTCTCCTTTTTGGCTTCTCTTAAACAAATTTCTTTCTTTTTTTGTATTTTAGGGAAGGGTCTACAGGGTGTTCAGAGTCTCACTACTAGATCAGACTTATAGCCTGTACAGACTCCCAAGAGCTGGGATTACAGGTGTGCACCACCATGCCCAGTCTCAGTAGCCCTCTCAGGGTACCCCAAGGGGCAGGGGGCCAGCATGACAGGTTGGGGGACTAAACCCCCGGCCCATGCCTCCCTGCAGGTGCTTTAATCCACTGAGCTATTTGGCTGGCCCATCTTAAATGAAGTATGTACTTGTTTTGTTCTGCGGAACTGGGGATTGAACTCAGGCCCTTGTGCTTGCCAGGCAAGTGCTTATTCTACTGAGCCATCTCCCTAGCCCCAGTTTTTTAAATGTATTTTTAAGGTCAGCAGGCCTCCATGCCTCATGGTTTCCACCTGGTAATTGTCGTGTTTTTTTTTTTTTTTTTTTGGCAGAACCAGTGATTGAACTCAGGCCCTTGCGCTTACCAGGGAAACGCTTATTCTACTGAGCCATCTCCCCGGCCCCACCTGGTATCTGTCAACAGCACACTCCAGTGCTATTTACTCACCAATCTGTCCCCCCACCCTGTTGCTAGCAAAATTCTGGGGGACGTGCCCCCTACATCGCTATCTCCTTGCTGGAGTCCCTGTTGCAGGCACCAAATGTAAGGATCTGTTGGCTCAGGGTAGCCCCGGGAGAAAATGGCGAGAGGACTCAGAAAATAAAGACGAGATGACAGCTGAGGTCGGGTGGCGGACCACCCGATAGGCAAAGGTCCCTGAGCCACAGCAGGGGCTTCATTCATACCTCGGCGGAGTCACAGGAGACAGCGCTGCCCAGCGCCTACCAGCCAGCGAGGGCCAGGCAGGGCGTTCTCAAGCCCGAGATAGCCGGACTGAGGCTCCTCCTGCCTCCCACACGTGCGAGCAATTTAGCGACTCCCAACACAGGTGTGCTCTGCAGGTGTGTGCCAGGGATCTGCGTGTGGTCATGTGCTCTTTGCGTGTGTCAGACATATATGCATGGGCTTGGGATGCCTGAAAGGACACAGATGTGAGCTGTGCAGGGGCACGCAGCCTGGGTGACCGTGGTCCCCACTAACTACGGAAACCGCCCGGGGCGCAAGGACGGCACCCAGGGGTCTGCATGAATTGTGTGAGCGCTGGTGGTGTGTAGTGATGGGCTTTATGCGTGGGGAGTGGGGGGTGTGTGCGTATGTGTGGTGGCTTTGTGTGTGCTTACACGTGTGCTCTGGGTGAGACTTGGCTACTTTTCTCTCCTTGCTGGGACAGAGTATCTGACACATGAGTTAAAGGCACGAGGTTTATTTTGCTCACAAATCATACAGGTTTTCAGCACCATCGGCCGGTGCAAGGCAGGGCAGCATACGGCAGTGGCCGCAGTTCACGATGCCGGAAAATAGAAAAAGCAGCAAGTCAGGGACAGCCTCCTGGCTGTTACCGTGGGCAGGCTCCCCACCCCAGGGGGGCTGTAGCACTCACGAGTTTAAAGCCAGAACTAGACCATGAACCAAGCTGTGGTCAACCATCACAGGAAAGATGACACGTCTCCGACACCGAGGCACCAACGTGAACAATACACCCACCACCTCTCCAAGGCTTAAGTATCCCCTTACGGGGAAAGGCACACAGTCCCTCGGCACAAGCGGCCGAAGTCTGTTTCAGCATGGCTGAAAGTCAGAGTGCAAGATCTCAGAATTCTGAGACTTGAATCCAACTCTTAGGTGTGAGCCCCTAACTTGCATAAATGAAAGTTAAACACCTCTAACATTCAATGGGACAAGACAGACACTTCAATTTCAAAAATGGCAAATGGGCCAGGGAGATGGCTCAGTGGAGCAGGCATTTGCCTGGTAAGCGCAAGGGTCTGAGTTCAATCCCCGG
>NW_004524721.1:4496762-4499965 GCF_000260255.1 Octodon degus
GCCCTGCTCTCAAAAAATAAAAAATAAAAAAATAAAGGCAGATAGGGATATAAAGAATGAACCAAGGCAAGCCCAGCCAGCCAGCAGAGCAGACAGTAAGTCCTGTATCTGTGAGCCCCACCTCTGCCTCCCTGAGCTGCTTCGCAGGTGGGGTCAGAGGCAGGCAGGCCATCAAGCCAGCCCTGAGGACCTTCTAGGAATGTGGAGCACAGAGCGTCTCTGGCCACATGTCACTGCAGTCAAGAGCCCTTTTCCTGTGGGTGCAACCTGGTGCCCCCTCTACAGCTGGGCCAAGCACTTGCCCTGTGGATGCAGCACCATGGGCGCGAGCCCACTTGTGTCCTTCCTTAGGACACCTGTGTGTCAGCCTCAGATTCAGAAAGTGGTTGACACTAAGTCATACAAACTAAAGCCGCTTGGGCTGGCAAGACAGCTCAGCACACTCAAGTGCCCGCTTAGGCAGGTGCAGGGACCAGGCTTGATCGCAGGTGTGCCCTGCCAGCGCCACCCCTTGAGCACGCTGAGAAGGCATTGAGCCTGGGCACGGTAGAGCGCATTGTAATCCCAGTGCGTGGAGGGCTGAAAACTAGAGGACCACTAGGAGTGCAGCCACTTTTTTTTTGCAGAACCACAGATTGAACTCAGGCCCCTGTGTTTGCCAGGGAAGGGGTTACTCTACTGAGCCATCTCCCCGGCCCGTGTGTGACTAACTTGTGTATCTGAACATCTCCCTCGTCACTAAACACTGAAGAGGGATCAAACCACATAAGCCAATTTCAGTCATCCTTAGTTCAGTCTTCCAGTCAGTATTGCCAGGATTCCGGCCAGAGTGGGAGTCGTTCAGTGTTCGTGCCACAGGCGGTCCCCCACTTCTTGTGTACACATGACATCTCTCCATGAGTCCACACATGTTCTTGGCAACGTCTGTGTCCTCTGACTACTTGCCCCCATCGCTCACATGCAGAGCATGCCTGTGTACATGTGCTCCAATCTGTCAAAAAGGCGTTCACACAGCGAATACACACACTGCATCTCTATCGAGTCCCTTTTCCTCTGGTCACCTTGGCAATGGAAAGACTCCCCACACTGCTTACCTAGTCCTACCCGGCGTGACTTCTTTCACGTCCTTTGAGCCCTGTGCCGTCTCCCCACCCTGCCACACTCGTGGTTTCTCCACTGCATGAGTCTGTCCATGCTTGTGATAGGCACGACGTGTGCTGAATGCCCTGCCACACTGCTCACACGCATAGGGCTTCTCCCCGGTGTGAGTCTGCTCGTGCATCTGACACTTATTGCGTGTGCTGAACGCCCTGCCACACTGCTCACATGTGTAGGGCTTCTCCCCGGTGTGGACCCGCATGTGCACCTGCATGTTCCCCTTGCTGCTGAACGCCTTGCCGCACTGTGGGCACGGGTAGGGTTTCTCCCCGGTGTGCGTCCGAGTGTGCACCCGCGAAGCGCAGCGCGTGCTGAATGCCTTCCCGCACTGCAGGCACGGGTAGGGTTTCTCCCCGGTGTGAGTCCTTTTGTGCACATGCCAGCTGGATCTGCTGCTTAAAGCTTTCCCGCACTGTGTGCACACATAGCTTTTCTTCCTAGTGTGAGTCTTTTCATGTGCTCGACACCCAAGATACGTTCGAAAAGCTTTTCCACAGTGCTTGCACGCGTAGGCCTTGTCCTGACTGTGAGTCTCTTCGTGCCTCTGACAAGAACTATGTGCGTTGAAAGGTCGCCCGCACTGCTTACAAGCAAATGGCTTTTCCCCGGTGTGATTCCTTTCATGTATGTGCTGACCTTCTTTGCTACTAAAAGCTTTCCCACAGTGTGTACATACGTAGGGCTTCTCCCCAGTGTGAGTTCTTCCATGTTTTTGCAAATTATGAAATGTTAGGAAAGATTTTCCACATAGCTTACACGAATATGGTCTCTCCCCAGTGTGAATTACTTCATGCATCTGACACCTATGATGTGTTACGAAGGCTTTGCCACAGTGCTTACATGCGTAGGGTTTCTCCCCAGAGTGCGCCCTTTCGTGGTCTTGCCAGCCTTCTTTGCTCGTGAAAGCCTTCCCACACTGCGCACACGTGTACGGTGGCTCCCCGGTGTGAACACGCTGGTGCAGCTGGAAACGGTAACGTGTTCTGTAGGCCTTCCCGCACTGCTTACATAGAAACGGCTTCTCTACCGTGTGAGTCTGTGCATGTCTTCCACAATAACTGCTTGAGAAAAAGGCTTTCCCACAGTGTTTACACACGTAGGGCTTCTCGCCAGTGTGAGTTCGCTCATGTATCTGCCAACCGCACTTGCTGGCAAATGCTTTGCCACAGTGCTGACACACATAGGGCTTCTCCCCAGTGTGAGCCCGCTCATGAGCCTGACAAGTACGACGCACGCGGAAGGCTTTGCCACACTGCTGACACACGTAGGGCTTCTCTCCACTGTGAGTCTGTTCATGCTTCTGGCAATTACCTCGTGTGACAAAAGCTTTGCCACACTGCTTACATGCATAAGGTTTCTCCCCAGTGTGGACCCTTTCATGTATGCGACAGCTAAAGTGTCTGTTGAAAGCCTTCCCGCAATACCGACACGTGTAGGGTTTCTCCCCGGTGTGAATCCGCTCGTGTATGCATGCGTTCACTCGCTTGCTGAAAGCCCTGCCACAATGCTTACACGCGTACAGCTTCTCTCTGTTGTGCATCCTTTCATGCTCTCTAAGAAAATATGGCGTGACAAAAGCCTTGCCACACTGTGTACACACGTAGGGCTTCTCCACACCATGAGTCCACTTATGCCGTCTCCAGGATTCTCTTCTGCTGAACTCTTTCCCACACTGAGTACACACGTAGGGCTTTTCCCCAGTGTGGGCCTGGTCATGAATTTGCCAAGTGTATTTTCTGGTGAAAGCTTTCCCACACTGCTTACTAATGTGGGGGTCCTTCTCAGTGTGACTTGGCTCACGGTTACCCAACGCACCATCCGCGAAGGACTTCCTACAGTGTTTGTGCCCATGGGCTTGTTCTCTGCAGTGAACAACCTCATCTGCTTGAATATTGTTGGGAGAATTAAAAGTACTTCCGCGTGGCTCGCATGTATACAAGTTCGCTTCACAGTGACACCTTTCTCCAATTTCAACATCCGTGGTTCTCACAAATGAACCAACATCTGCTTTCTCAGCAACTGAACTGTCTTCAGTGAAATCAGAG
>NW_004524721.1:4500065-4518726 GCF_000260255.1 Octodon degus
ATTCTCTTAATGAATAGAATGATTTGTTCTAATGGTGTTTGTAAATAGGATCTCAAGTCCGCATCTTGTACAGCAATTAACCAGTAAGAAGGATATATGCAGTGTGTTATTTGTTGAAACTGTACTTCCGATTTGATTTGAAACTGTCTCATTGCTATCTGTGTATCAATAAAATTTTGAAAAAAAAGTAAAAAAAAAGAATAATTTAAAGACAAATGAACTTTTTTTTTCCTCCTCCCATAATACCTTTATCACAGCTCTAATCCCTCTGAACTTAACTTTCTGTTTAGATATTTTATCAAAAACAGAGAGCAGAATTTATTTGTGTCCTGGTTGCTTTAACCCAGGGTAGCAGTTCTACATTGCGAATAAATGACTAGATAAAAAGAGAGGAAAAAGAGGAAATAACAAGGGTATGAATTCAGAAGAATTCACATGAGGCTGTTTCATGGACACCTGGGTGCTGTTGGCCTAGAAAGGCTGTATCAATCTTCAGAGATACAGGGAAACAGAAGATGCATAGAGAGCCCTTCAGTCCTTGCCATGGCCCAAGTAGTTTATATTTGCAATCCCATGGAAAAATTATAGGAATTCTAGTGAGTTGATTCCAATCTACCACTACCATTGCAACTCATGTCAAGAATAAAGACACTAAGACATATTTGTAGTTATGGGGATCCAAGGGGTCCTAAGTCCAGCCATGGTGATGGCTATCCAGAACAAAAGCCTAGACCCAAGGCAGAATCAGTATTTTATTAATTCATGTGGAAAAGAGTGGCTTGGGAGTAAGTGTGAGAATGGTGGCAAACAGGTGATGTAAGCTGGGCTAGGTAGGAGGCCTGAAATCATCTCTGCCATATACAGAGATAAGGATCTGCAGAAATAGTAATATGCATAATGTAATTGAGATAGTATGTCACGTTTTGGGGTTGGTGCTTCAGCTCTGATGTGTAATCTTTAAGCCCCAGGATGTCATTGCCTCTATTTTGAAGCATTAGATCTTCATCCCATCTCCTTCCAGCTCACACTAGGGAACAAGGGATGGGGTTCCAGGGAAGCACACCTGCTATCTCTAAAGACCACACATTAGTACCTTAGGCCAATATGCATTGCTTAACGCCAACTAAAGGGATAAGTAAAAGTCGATCCCTCACACCACATGCCACACCAGCCCTGCCCTCAGGGTGGGTTGAGCTGGCCACAAAAAATAAATAAGTAAAAAGAAATAAAATAAAATCTACTGGCCATGGGGGACTTCTAACCATAAATAATAGTGGGTGATAAGTAAATAGATACTTCCCAAGTACTTGAAATCCTTAGAAAAAAGTCATTTTGTCAGATTTTAAATATCAAATATCATTACATAACTACTCCATGGTTGGAAAATAAGTAAACTTGAGACTAATTGTATTAACAATTTTATAAAATTTTCTTTTGCAAGTTACAAATGATAATCCAAACTACTTCACAACTAAAAGCCACGGGGAGGATGGAAAATAGCTTTTCTTTAAAGAGGCATATACCTCTTTGAATGTTCTTTTGTTATGTACAATTAATGAGACATAATTGATAAGAACTCAGAAACTGGTAAAGATCAAATTAAATTAGAATCTCCAAGAGAACATCTAAGTGCATATAGGCTCACAAACTAGCTATGTCCAGAAAATAATTACTCAATACTTTCTTTGGACACAAAAAGCTTTTGGCTAGTCATAACAATGCATCTCTCATTTAAATGAAAACATTTCACACTGTGGTAAATAATATGTGGGCAGTAGACTTACAGGGTATTCTGGAAGCTGATTCTTAATAAATAGTCAAATAGAAATATATAAAGACTCTTAATTCTTTAGAGTATTTGGGAAATGAAACACTTTGCTTATTTGTATAAAAATATAGACTGATACAGCAGAATAATAGTTTTAAATTTTAGCAGCATCATTCTGGAACATGTATCAGTTTTATAGTAGGATAATATGAAATTGATATATTCCTATTTCTTCTACCTATTGATGTTTCCCCCAAGTTATTATCCAAAATGTTCAGTGTTCATTGTCAGAAAAAGAGGCCGTGAGGGAGCCTATCAAATTATGGTGGACAACAGAAATCTCACATAGTTTGGGGCTCACACACGTGTCCTCTTATCCCACCACAGAGAGCTATCAAGAGTGGAAGCTCAGGGGCCCGGGAGATGGCTCAGTGGAATAAGCACATCCCTGGCAAGTGTAAGGGCCTGAGTTCAATCCCCGGTTCCACCAAAAAGAAAAAAAAAAAAAGTGGTCTCTCAGAATAGCAGTGGCTATCTACAAACTCAGAATTCCTCCATGCCACAGAGTCAGGAAAGGTAAGCTGAGGAGCTCAGAGGAGGCATGGGAGTCAGGAAATGGAGTAAAAAGACCTGAAGCCTTAAGGTCAGACATGGAGAGCTGCCCCGCAATGACCAGGTAGTAAGGTGGCTACCATTAGTAAGTGACCTTAAGTAGTCAAGGTCAAATGCTAGATGGGAGAGCAGGATTTATGCTAAAGTAGAGGGCTTCAAATATGTGCAATCACATTGGCATATGGATGAAGAATGAATTAATAATCAGAATAGCAAGTCCCAAAACAAACCCTTACATTCTAAACTTCATAAAGCATTATAAAAACTTTATAAAGTAAGGAAAAGATGCATTATTTATAAAAGTTAAACTGGACTATTCTCCATCAACAACAACAACAAAATGAGATTAGAATTCTTCCTCAAGGGTGGACCAAATAGCTCAGTGGATTAAAGCGCTTGCAAGGAAGCACAGGAGCTGGAGGTTTGATCCCTGGGCCTGTTGTGCTGGTCCTGCCCCGGGGGCACATGCGCCTATAATCCCAGCTCTTGGGAGGCCGTAAACAGAGGGATCACTACAAGTCTGATCTAGTAGTGAAACCCTGAACACCCTGTATAACCTTCCCTAAAAAAAAAAAAAAAAAAAAAAAAGAATTCTTCCCCAAGTCACACACAATAATTCCAAATGTCAATTATAAAATTAAAAACTTTCAGAATAAGTAGGAGAATAGTTTTAGGACTGTGAGATATAGAAAGATTTCTTAAGATAACACAAAGACAGTGGCTGGGGTTTGCTACCTGGTCTGCCGTACTAGCCCTGCCCCTGGAGCGGACGGAGGTGGGGATTGAGACTGGGAATGCTGGCGCATGCCAGTAATCCCAGCTCTTTGAGAGGCTGAAGACAGGCAGATCACTATAATTCCAATCTACCTAGACTGTGTAGATGCTGTAGACCGTGTAGACTCTTACTAAGAAATACAAAAAAGAAAAAAAGATAGCACAAAGAGTAGTCCATGAATGCTTAGATTAATAATTAGCAAGTTTACCATAATACTTTGCAATTTATCTCAGGATTTTACAAAGCAAAGAGTTATCTTCATTCACAAATTTGTGTGAAACAAAATACCTTGAGTTTCCATGATTTCTTCCCTTCTAGATGCATAGGAATTACATTCGGCTCCACTTCAGGGCACCCTGAGATGGCAGTTGAGGCTGAGCGTGGTGGCTGTGGACAGGCGGATCACTATGGGTCTGATCTAGTAGTGAGACCCTGAACACCCTGTAGACCTTTCCCTAAAAAAAAAAAAAAAAAAAAAAAACATTTGTATTGTGACTTAGAAAATAATTTCAGAAATGCAGTTTTATTAAGTTATCACAAATATTATCAAAAAACAACTTTAAAGAAAAATCAACAAAAATTATGAAGAAAAAAATTCTAGACTTAACAGTTCCATTAGGTGAACTGCTAATGAAAAACACCTGGCTTCTGATCCTATTTATTTTGTTGTCAAATGCTTGTTTGCTACTATTGAGGTGTCAGTCATCTCGAAGCAAACAGCTGCTACAGTAGCACTAAAAATGGCTTTGCAAAAAGGGAGCTTGAGATGCATGATCAAAGTGTCAAGTGTAATAGTTTCTTAGGTTTACTTTCAGAAAGACTCAGGCAAAGTGCCCAAGTGCAGTGCTTCAGAATTAGGAAGACAGTTCACAATCACAGCTGTAGAAGTCACACTATTCCATCCCATCCCAGAAAAAATGTATGTCCCATCTTAAAGTCAATACATGAAAGCCACTCACATTGGATGACTGGGACCTCGAGGGCCCTCAGTGCAGGTGTATTGTTTTGATAAACAGGCAGTTTGAACCCTTTAATGAGCACAATATTAGACTTGGCTGTGCTATCTTATTCGAACTTCATACTTGTTCTGTTTTTTCTTTGTAGTTCACCCCTCAGGGAGACTAGAAATGTTCTCACTACAATTTTTCTCCAGTCTACACCAAAGGAAACTGGGAATCACAAATCACTCTTGAGAACCTGGTGATGGTTTGATGATGGCCTGGCTTCTGGCCACACACGTCCTGAGTCAGCCTCCCTCTTGCTGTTCCATTTGTCCTATCCTATATAGCCCATGGCTTGGTTTATAGTAGCAGTTTCTTTCTCTTTTTTTTTTTTTTTGTGTGTAAAGGGTCTCACTATGCAGCTCAGACTCATAGTGATCATCCTATTTTCTGTCTCCCCAGTGCTGGGATTACAGGCATGCGCCACCACACCCGGAGTATAGTAGCATTTTCTGTGGTCAAAGCTAACTCTAGGATACACACCATCCAAAAATTAATGAGTTTGTGCTTGAGGAGGCTCAAGCCACTTCTAGAAAAAAAGCACAAGATTGGCAAGTACTAGCACTGGATCAAACCCCAGTCCCTGCCTATGCCTGTGCCTAAGCAGGTGCTTTAATCCACTGAGCTATCTGGCTGGCCCTCTCTCTCTCTTGGTTTTAAATGTCAGAGTTGCTTCCCAGCAATGAAGTCCTGAACTGGGGCTGGCCTAAGATGGGCTGGAAGGGAAAGAAGTACAGGGAACTTGTAGAAACTGCTGCCTTTGGATCATGTCAGGATAGATATCAAATCATATGGATGCAAATCTGTATTCTACTGGTTAATATTGCTGTTTGAAGGAAAGATACATAGGTGAGGGAGAAGTCTACCTTCTATTGCCTTCAGGTAATTTGCTTCTCCTATCTGTTTCCTGTCCCTAAAGCTAGATATCTAAGCAGGTGGGATTAGGGATCAGTTATCAACAATAACTCAATGTAGGTATCTATGCACTATATTTACTTTTGCATTTCAGGACACAGGCTTCATTGCAGCCTTGTGTATCAGCTAGTAGCTTTTTTGATCATTTACAATATGAAAATGCTTGGTCCTGCTTTATACAAGGCAAGGATTTTCAAATGAATTAAACCTGAAGGTCTTTTTGAATACTGTTCTTTATTTTGGCTGGCTCAGGCTGCCTTAAGGGCGGGTCTGGTAAGGCATGTGGAACTGGGGATTGAATCAAACTGAAGTATCCTGTGCCTGACTGTGTTTGCATATGTAGGCGCTTAAACAACTGAGCTAACCAGCAGGTCCCTTGAATACTGTTCTTAATCAGGGCCTTCTATTATTGTCATGTACTAGGTATCATCCTAGGCATTTCACATGAATTGTCTCCTTTTCATCTTAAATATTATTTAAAGTCTCAAGGGTATTATAAAATTTGCAAGCAAGTAGGTTGGCTTTGAACCCAAAATGATATGCTTACCCCTTATACCTGAACTCCTTTCAAAGTTGTAGACAATATATTATTGGTCTCTCATATTTTAGGCATCTTCTGCAAGCTTGAGTGTTTAAATACATTTACATCTCAATACAACTTTAGCTTTTTATTAAAAGAAAGCAATCAACCTGTTTTGGGAAATATGCTTCTATTGTTTGGCTTATTTGGATACAGTGCCACAGCACCTGACTTAAATTCCTTTGGTATGCTGTACCAGCAGTCCCTGGAATGCACGAAGGGATCATTATGACCCCTGACTTTCAGCTAGTATCTTAGTCATCTAGCTCAGAGCATTCTGAGAAACAAGAATCAGGAGTTGCTTCTCAATTTGCTGCCTTTCCTTCTGCCAAGAAAAATCCCTTGGGTCATGTCACAATATGCAGCCTCCTTCAGGACTGCAGCATCAGCCATGGCATAGTAGCCTGTGATGAAATACTTGGTAGTTGACACTGATGTGATCCTAGCCTTTCATAAAGCAGGAAGGGAGATACGTGGGCAAGGGTATAGAACATACTCAGTGCAAATGAAGCAATAGTTAACACAGGCTATTGAAAAGCCAGCAACTTACATAACAGTTTTGGAGGGATCTGTACAAGTTGTGCCCCACACACTCACATGGAAATTCCTCTTAAAAGTGCCTAACAAGAAGAATTACAAAGAGAAAGAGGAGAATTAAAAACAAAGAACATGAACTTAAAAAAATAAAAGCAGAGTTAGAATGCAGACAATTGAAATGAGTGAGTTAAGATTTAAAAAATCTATTCTCTATATTGTTTTCAGCTGTCAGCTGCTATTTATACTTTTGGAGGTATCTGTTCCTAGTAGTTCTTGGATGTGGATTTTAAAGCAGCAAAGTAGGGCAAATAAAAGGGAAGCCTCTTCCAGGGCTTTGTTAGTTAGCATTTTCCTACATCCCCCTGCTCTACTTCTGTTTAACTCTGACTCCATGTGGGGTTTCATACTTATGGCTATTAGTGCACTGCAGAGAAAATAGACCCTAAATAAACCTGAGCTCATAATGATCTCGACCAGGTCACAAGCACATCTCAGGGGGATGAACGCGTAATAGAAAGTCAAGGGCCACTGTTTTCCATGGAACAGAAGAAGTAACATTATCTGTTCTCTTGCTTTTCACTTTTCCTAAGTCCTTAAGAAAGCTGGATTTACATTGCCTTTTCCATAAGGAAAAACAAACAAAAAACCCAACTATGCCTTGTCTTGCTTGAGTAATAGCAGCTCTTTGAAGATACATTCAAGTGGAAAATAGAAAATAGAGATAATTCTCTCTCTCTCTCTCTCTCTCTCTCTCTCTCTCTCTCTCCCCCCTCGCTCTCCCTCTCTCTCTCTTTCTCCTCTCCTCTCTCTCTTTTTTCTGTCTTTTTGATAAAAGATTTCACTATGCAGTTCAAGCTGGCCTTGAACTTACTTTGTAATCCAGGCT
Source organism: Octodon degus (assembly GCF_000260255.1). Taxonomy (NCBI): domain Eukaryota; kingdom Metazoa; phylum Chordata; class Mammalia; order Rodentia; family Octodontidae; genus Octodon; species Octodon degus. The sequence goes on from NW_004524721.1 coordinate 4,507,140, forward strand.
TGACTTGAACTCACAGCAATCCTCCTGCTTCAGCCTCCTGAGTGCTGGGAATACAAGCATGAGCCACCACCTGAAAGTTATCTTTTTCAAAAGAATGTTTTACTTCATGAAATCATTCCTGGCCAGCAGATGACCCACAGTAACCTAACTAAAGGATTTGGTAATGACTTACTTTTGAATAACCCTATATAGATTGTTCTTTTTTCTGTCTAAAAATACAGCATCAACATATATGTATTTTTATTTAATCAATTTCCATATCAAATCAGATCGAGATTTTAAATCTAAGACACTTAGGACTGATCACCTTTTATTTGTACTCAGAACAGGAACAGACAGTCATCACTGCAAAAGCTCTCAAAGTCTTCCTGACATAAAGCTTCTCTGAGTGAAGTCAGGAGGCAGGCAGAACAGAACAGCACAGATTTTCCAAGGCAGATGTGACTGACAGGAATCTACAGGCACAGAGTGTTTAGTTGCAAGAACGGGGATGTACCAAGGCCATTCTGTAGGAAAGGAAAACAACAGCCTTGTCGTGATAGCAATAATGCAGAAACCAGAAATCCTAAATCTGACCAGACAACAGGAGTGAAAGCAACATAGAATGTACAGGGAAAGATAAACCCTGTGTTTTCAGCTTCTCTCCCAAGAGCAATCATGTTTACTTTCTTTCTATAGCTCACTCTATAGAAAATTATGTAGAAAATTATGGTGAAGGGTGGTGCTGGAGGTAGGACACCTGTAGATTGTCCTAAAGCTGTTTTTTAGTTCTCTGGGGCATATTTGGAGCTCTGGGGGGGAGTACCCTAACAGAAGTCTGTCTGCAGGAGGAGCTGGAGAGTGCACGTACTAGGAATGAGTTTGCCCCAAGGGAAAGAGTCCTTATTAGCTCAACCCAGAAACAAGACCTGAGTCATCAAAGGAGAGTTCAGTAGAGCTGTCACTCAAATGTGTGTCTAAACCCTGACTCATTCCAAGGACAGGAGAGGAAGCTGTAAGGGAAGAAACTAAATAGCTGTCACATCAGAAGCTGAGTGTTTTTGAGTAGACAGAAGAGATTTGATGTTCTTAACCATGTTCATGTTAGGAACCTGAGATGCTTGTTCTGTCATGGACCACAATGCATCCTGGTCCCTCAAGAGCTGCTCAGCCTCTGGAATGCTTGAGGTATCAGAGAGCAGAAGCATATGGTGCCAGGAGGTATCAGAATGCCTTAGAAATTACTTGATCATCAGAGAGCCTGTAGTAGACTGGATGGAAGCTAGAAAGTTTGCATGAATGATTCCTGAGACAATGAGAATTGGAATTTAGAATGATGTTCTTTCTTATTTCCTTTAATTAAATATTTTGCTATGGTATAGCCAAGTGCCTAATATCCAGGAAACCCTAGACTGCCAAGAAAGGTAAATTTCCCAAATATTTATGTGAGGAATCAGAACAAAATCAGTATGATTAATGCCAGGTAGCAAATTGGGTGCTCCAAGCTACACATTGCTCCTGGAGCAGCCTGCTCATCTACTTTGTGAGATAGGGCTGGATTAGTAGAAGTCTGGCCAGGATAGTTTCCTGGGCTTGAGGTCAGGGTTATGGGTAAAGAATCACCCTACCAGCAGCATAAGAACAAAGAAGTGTGTACAGGAGTATAACATTGATCCCGGAGGAAACCAAGTAAACAGTTCAAAGTACCACCTCTGGCAGAAATACAGCTCTAGAAACAGAGACAGGGCAATGAAACCAGGGGAGGAGGCAAAGAATTCATACAATCTAGAGACATTACAGAGCCATCCTGCAGATGCTTCTTGCTGGCCTTGTTAGGTATGCTCAGGGCATTCACAGCACAAAACAAAATTTGCAGATTTTACGATTATGCATTTGGTATGGTTTGTGTGTATTTGTTCCCCCGAAAGCCTCATGTAGTCATTGAGGCACAGTTCTACAGTTTGTGATTAATTCATGATCCAAGGCTGGGATTACAGGTCTGAGTACTGCTGGGATTATGGGTCTGAGTGCTACACCCAGACTGGGGTGGATATCTTGACTATAACATAAGAGAGACAGTGAGACAGACTTGCTCTCTGTTGCCATTGTTGCTGCTGCTACTCCATTTTTCTCTCTGCTCTTTGCCACTGCCATCAAAGGTTTCTCTCTGCCATGTGCCACTCTGCCTTGGAGCCAGCTGAGTATAGACTAAACCTCCACTAACTGTGAGCTAAATAAATCTTTCCTTCCTTCATTTTGGGTGTTGGGTATTTGTCCCAGCAATGAGAGAAGAATAACTGAGACAATAATGAACTTATTTCCTGGGACTGAGATAACAAAAATGTCACAAAATCGAGAGTTGAAGAGACAGATGTTTAGTTTCTCACAATTTTGGCACCTGGAAGTCCCAACTCAAGGCACTAGGAATTGATTTCTTCTGAGGCCTCTGTCTTGACTGTGGAGGACCTACTCCTTGCATGTTCATGTGATCTTCTGTCTGAGGGTCTGTGACCCAATCTCCTCTTCCAGAAATTCCAGCATACTGAATTAGGAACCATTTCTGTAAATTGATTTTAACTTAATTATATCTTTAAAGACCTTTTCTCCAAATACATCCACATGCCAAAGAACTGGGAGGTAGGACTTCAACATATGAAATTAATGGTGGTTGGGGGGAGGGAACACATTTCATCCCATAGCTCATAATCTTAAATTAATTGCATGAATGTATACATTTAAAGTTAGTCATAAATCAATTAGTAAGAAATTAGTCCCTCTTAAATTGTTCTGTGGGTAGAAAGAAGATAGATGTGAGGGAAAGAGATGGACATTGGTTGAGGATTGAAGGCAGATCAGCAGGAGACTACCATCGCCATTTCCAAAGTGGCCATGAGACACCACCTACTGTGCGTGAGAGTTGTGTGGGAGGTAATATTTACCTCACTTTTACCTAGAGGAGTTCATGCAAGCCAAGAAAAAGGAGAATGGTGGAAAAGATAGCATCAAGTCATCTGGGCCAGTGACTTAAAAAGGAGATGCTACCTCCATGATGACATGGAAATCTGGCTGTCACAAGTATACTCTTGGGCTCAATAACTGTGGGAAAATAAAGAAAGCAGGATTTGGGGGAGGGAGGAGCAGAAATCAAGGCTGTTGATGGAATTCTGGGACCTTAGCTGTCCCACGGAGCTCGAGACCTGGACTAGCCCCTCAGAGCTGTCTCCCTCCCCCTATTGAGCAAGAAGCCTGGATCTCCATGTGTAGATGCATTTGTGGGCAGAAATTGGGTAAGGACCTTGTCCTTGGATGAGAGATGACCTTGAATAAGCTATTCTCTTCAATAACATCCTACTTGCCTGAGGAGAAAGGGCTCAAGACCCAAAAATGTGTGTGCATGCGTGTGTGTGTGTGTGTGTGTGTTCCAAATGATCTCAGTGTTTATTGCACTAACCTCTGATATTGTCCAAGTTATCCTGAAAACACTCAGTTGAAACTTCATGAGAAGACCACAGTCCCACAGATGACAACTACCCACTTGAAAATAAGCAAGTCTTTTATTATTCCTATGAAATATGGTTGTACTATTAGTTTTAAATCAATATAATGTCTGAAGGCAGAAATAAGTTTTAAAAAATGATTCCTGTAAGACAATAGTCCTTGAAGTACCAATTAACTGTATTGAGCAAAATTCCTGCATTTATATTTGCCTCTTTGACATGGTTGAGTCTATTTTCAGGCTGCAAAGAATTCTTGAATAACTAATCCATACAAAATCATATATTTCCAACATTTGTAGTATATTTATAAGCATAAAATGAGCTACTTTATCTATTCTCTGGCTTTTCAGTAAAGAGTGAACATAAATTACATGGCAAAGATATCTTAAACATGGAAATGCATAAAATAAAATTAACAATTCCCCCTATTTTTTAATGAATGTTTATTGTCAACAAATATCTTCCCTAGGTCTGACATAATGCATAACATTGAGCCCCACAAGTGAAAAAAGGAAAAAGACAAGTGTGTGCCAGGCTTCAAGTAATAAGTCTTTGGGAGAGAATGGTGAAAACAAGTTCTTTAAAAAGTTATATGAGATACAGGTTATTTTATATGTTACTAAAAAGACAGAGTGCTAATGATCTGGAAAATAACCTAGGGGAGAAGATTGGCTGCTTCACCTGAGCCCTAGGAGAATCTCCTCCAGCAAGGGGACCTTGAAGTTCTGGCTTGAAGGTCCAAAAAGGAGCAGACTTTTATGCCAGACTGGAAGAGTGTCCCAGCAAGAAAGAGAGGTCTGTGAAGAGGCCAGGAAACCAAAAAGAACTTGACTTTTCAAGTTGTAAGGAAAGGAATGAGAGGAAGAGTTGATGGGATATTAGGAACTGTATCATGTCTGGTCTTGGACGCCCCAGTAAGGTGCTTTGCACAATAGTTGAAGTACAATGGGAAATCTACTGAAGGGTTTCCAAATGGAAACAGAAAGGTAGTCTAATTTAAACCAGAGGATGGTACTGGTTTTGCGTGAAAAATGGAATAGAGCAGATTCTGAGTGAAAACATGGGGAAGATGAAGGAAGCTGTTACAAATCAAGTCTAGTAACACACTCCCAGCACACTGGGCAGCAGAGGCAGGAGAATCACAATTTCAAACCCAATCTGTGCAACATGGTGACCTAGCCAGACCCTGTCTCAAAAGAATAAAAAAGGCAAGTGATGTAGCTCAGTACAAAGGCCTTGGGTTCAATGTCCAGTTCTGGAAAAAACAAACAAACAAGCAAACAACTATTGTAAACATCCAGGGAGGGATGATGATGGTGGAATTAAAATAACAGGAATTAGATAGAGGTGACTAGAGAAGACAAGGGATATATTAAGAATAAATCTGAAATATCTGTCCCAAGTAAGTGGGTGGGTTGCACTCAAGTTATGGGGATGGGGAAGACTGGGATTACTAAAGCAAGTGCAAGCAAAAGGGCAGGGATTGGGGTAGAATCAGGTATGTGTTTCCTAATTCTTTTTCTTTCTTTCACCTACTACATCTGTATGCCCCTCTGTGATGATAACTTTAATCAAGTCTTTTTTAAAAAAAAATTAGACCAGAGACAAATGCTTTGTGTACAACAATTCATTGATTCTTCACTATCATCCCAAGAGGCTGTCCCTGCTTCTCATTGGAGGAAACCTAATCCTACAGAGCTGAAGCCATATTATTTATCTACCTGGCTCTGGTCTATCTGTTGGAGTCTCAACACAGGCAACCTACCTTCAAAGCTGAAGTTCTTCTTCATCCTGAATTTAAACCTTTTGCAATGTTACTTCTTTTCTTTTGTTATTGGAGTGAAACTCAAAACCTTGTGCTTGCCAGGCAGGCACTTAAACCATGCAGTGTTATTATAAAACTGTTTTATGACACATTTAAATAGTCATCCAAAAAGAAGCTTATTTCCTTCATGTTGTCATATGGTAGCTTCAGTTCATCTTCTTTGCCATCTGTCATATGTCTAGTTTAGCACCAGTACACCAGAGTATGCAAATATTTTGTATAAACAGAAACCTCCTAGCTTATTTCAAATAGGCCAAAGCCAAGTCTAAAATAGAAAGCACTGTGAATTTTGAAATCCATGCTTGATGTTGTTCTAAAGGATTTCTGTATGTAGCTTCCATTAATCTAAAAGTCTATCTGATGTGGTGGCACTCAGAAGGCTGAGGCAGTGGGACAGTGAGTTTGAGGGCAGCACAGGTGCACAGTGAGTCACGGCCAGCTTCACCTACGTAGCCAGACCCATCTCAAGACAAAACAAAACAAAATGGCAGCTGTCCAGAGACACTGACTTTGACAGTGAGCACACCGTTCTGAAGAATGATCCCACGGCATCCAGGAAACCAAATATTTGGATTTGGTGAGTGGCTGATGTTTACTACCTCTTGTTTTTTTTTTTAACCAGGGATCAAACCAGGACCTTGTGCTTGTCAGGCACTTAAACCTCTGAGCTAGCTCCCTGGCATGACTGCCTCTTTTTATTGCAGTCTAAATCCTGCACTTGGCCCTGGCCACCTAGGAAAAGTTATAAAGAGGGTGACTGGTATACATCAGTGCAGGCAATGAAAACTAGCTTTTAGTAGAACTACTCTGGACATCTTGGGCCACACAGGCTTCCAGTAGCAGTGTGACCTGGGCAGAAGGTGGGTCAGAAGGTTTCGGGTGATAGTTCATGTACTGAGGGATTCACCTCTGGCCCGAGCCTCACACCAAACTGCAGAGCAGGAAGCAGGTCATAGCCAGAGGTAGTGCCTCCACCATTCCCTTTGGGACACTCAAGGATTCAAGCTGAATTTTAACAAAACCAGAGAAATGAGCTGCACAATCACAGCTGAGGGGCTCCTCCCTGGGCAAAATGCTACCTTCTAGTCTTACCCTAATTGCGTCCTTACTCTATGATTTTAATATATCAAACAGGGTTTCATACAGAGAACCCTTCCCGTCCTCTTAGCCTCAGATTTCCTCCTGAATCAAGTACTATTTTTTATTCTTTTTCAATCACTTTATATTAATTTTTATTGTCATTTCAATTTTTTTTTATTAAAGACAAATAATCACTGTGAGAATTTGGCACATAATACCAAAATAAAAATAAATCACTTATATCCATATTGGCCACTTATAACCATGGTTGAAATATACTTCATTTAAATTATAAATGTACTTGCAGCATCAGATTAATTTGGTATTTACTATTTTACTTTACTCTCATTTTAAAATAATGTGGCACTATGAAAATCTTGTGGAGTTATTACCTATTATCAAAACAAAAGCACTTAAAAATATTTACAGTGTCCTAGGGTATAGCAATAGCACAATAATTCCCCTAATGTTTGACATTTAATTTTATGCAAGGAAAGATTAAACTACTGTAACAGGTACTCCAAAAATATATTATGACAAGAATCCAATGGTTAGTTGTCTCCAAAGAGTTGAAGGCAAATGAGAATTTGGAAGTCACTCTTGCTTTTTTGTTAATGTTGTTACTATTTGCAAACAACCTCAAGAATGTTTTCAAAGGAAAAAAAGAATGTTTTCAAAGTTCTAATGATTGTTTTATTCATGAATAATTTGAAACTAAGTTGCTCATACAATGTCTCATTATTCTCGAATACCGTAATGTGCATTTCCTATAAGCAACAATATTCTGCTATATATGTGCCATGACCTAATTCAGGAGATTAATATTGATTCATTACTACCACCCAATCTTTCAGCCTCATTCCAGTGTCTCCAAATGTCCCAATAATGTCTTTTATATAAAAAAAATCTAATGTTTAACTACATTACATATAGTTGTCATAGAGACTGGGCGTGGTGGCACGCGCCTGTAATCCCAGCCCTTCGCAGGCTGTAAACAGGCAGAGCACTATGAGTCTGATCTAGTAGTGAGACCCCAAACACCCTGTAGACCCTTCCCTAAAATACAAAACAAAAACAAAAACAAAACAAACAAACAAAACCCCATAGAGTTGTCATGTTACTTTAGTCAACAAAAATCATGAAGAGTTCATTAGTAATCTCTTGATTTTCACAATCTAGGCACTTCTGAAGATTTCATGACAATTATTTTGAGTTTGTTGGATATTGCATAATGACTAGATTTACATTATAAATCTTTTTTCATGAATATCACAAAAGGGATGCTCTATTCTTTGTATTACATCCTATTGGGTCAGACAAATAGACACTAAAGTATTGTGACTTCAGGAGTGGGGCTCACTTTAAACACTTGATTAAGGTAGTATTTCTCAGGATTCTTTACTGTAAAGTCATTCTTTCCCATTCTCATTGGCAAGTATAATATTTTTAGAAGTAGTTTGAAGCTGTGTTATCTCTCTTTGCCTCAAAATGTCAATTTGTTCATTACTGGTTTAGCCATCACGAAGAAGACATTGGTGGTTTTTTTTTATTTTTTATTTATTTTTTTACAACATTTATTTTATTTTAAAGAAAAAAATATAAAAACAATGGTACAAAATCTCAAAACAAGATTTTAGGAGAGTAACAATGGTTAGTACATTGTATATTGTCACTGCCAAAGTAGTTTCTCATATTACAAGATATAGGCAAGAAATAATAAATAAACAACATAGGTACAAACTTCTTTTTTTTTAAAAGTCAACAGAAAATGGAAATATACTTTTTAAAGTTTCTAATACTAGGAGAAGACATCATACAATGTCTTTTAAATAATTTGTAAGTCAAAGATACAGTATAAATCTTAGAACAAAAATTAAGATTAAGCAATATTCAGAAAATTAAATGTTTCAAAACAATTGAACTAAGAAAAAGTTTTCATGATAGCAAAGAAGTACTAAGAGTAAAACATAAGATAAATACTGGAAGAGCAAGTAAATGACCAGCACTTCTAACAGTTTGAGGATAGGATACCGCACAAAGTTCTAGTGTGCTGTGGACATGCATAATGACTGTGACAGTTACTGGTGGCTAGGCGTCACTTGTGGAACTGAGCTACAGCTATTTCTTTGAAATCCACCCTGTAGACTCAGGTGGGATCATGACATTGGTGTGTTTTGAAGGGCTGCTCTCTGTCTCCCAGGAGCACAAGAGTTTCTGCCCCCAGGGCGGCGGTGGAACACGGCTGCCCCCTCTTCCTGCCTGGGCCACATTTTGATATGCTAATGGAGACAGGATTCACAAATTCCCAGGTTAGATTACCTATCTGACGAGTGAGGCAGGCCAAATTGCCAGTTATACCGCTGTTGTTTTTGAATAATTTTCTCTGTTTTGGGCTTGTTTTCCTGCCAGAAATTTAAATAAGACTTTGTGATGCTATCTTTGAGGCCCTCGGAAGCTAAAGCCTCCCTTGGCAAGGCTGGCCAAATAAAAAGTTTCTCTGTCTTTCTGGAGTGCACTGCTGGTTTGTAAAGAACCACCTAAAAAAAGCCTGGCATCCTGTTTTCCACAACAATCGTAGATTCCATTTCATTCAGTGGGTTGTGATCTATTATTATCATTTATTTTACTGTTCAAATCGTCTCTAATTTGGCTAGTGGGAATCCCCAGGTCACTTTGACTTACCTCCAGCATTCTTCAAGTGTCTTGCTGGTTTTTTGGCACAATAAGATGTTCTAAGTCCATCTTGTGTTTTTCCACCCCCAATTCTGGAATCAGCCATTGTGCGCAGGAGTCCAGGTTTCTTTTGATGAAAGTTAAGATTTAGAAACCAGATCTGTGTGCTCGTTGTCTTCATTGCTTTTGTGGCATCTACTCCCAGGTCTTTCTGGTAAATAAGTCAGGGGCAAACTGCACTGTCGCACCAGTACTTCCATCTGTAACTTTTCCTTTACATTAGAGTATTAATATTTTATATATTCACACAGTCTCTGGCCATTTCTATTACAGTTTTTGCCATTTTTTTCTTTATTTTTTAAAGAGAAAAAATTAAAGGTGATACAAAATTTCACTAAACAAAATAATAGGAATTCAACAATGGTTGTTATATTGCATAATGTTGTCTTCAAATTATTTATATTACCGCATACAAACATGCAAAATTGGTTTTAAAAAGTTATAAGAAATTAAAAAGAAGAAGAAAAAAAAACCCCACTAACTGCCCCTTTCAATAGGCCAGCAGAAATCAGCAGTACAATTATCCAAGCTACCCTGTATATGTACATACATAAATATATCTTTTTTCTTCCTTCTTTCTGTCTTCTGTCCTTTTGCTCAGCCTAGTTGTTCCTTCCCTTTGAACAGATTCTTTTCCTTTCCCAGTATCTACTATACCTTTCTGATTTTATTTTCTTTTTCAGGTTCTTGCCCCAGTGAGATAATATGATGCTTGCACATGCGGGCCTGATTTACTTCACTTGTGAGTATGATTTCTAGTTGCATCCACTTTCCTATTTTAACTCTTAAATTAATGATGTCTTCCATTCCTCAAATGGGCTCTCAAACTCATTATTTTACATTTTATTCTGGTTTTCTTTATTATGTTTAGTTTTTTTATTTGGAGTTTATTATGAATATTTATTTCAAGCAGTTAGCCAATTTCCAATATATACCCTAATGTATCTCTTACTTACATTTTTATCTTTAAATAAATTCTAATACTAAGGAAGTCTAATAAGTTCATATGCTGGGGTTTCAGGGTTGTTTGTTTGCTTAGTCATGTTCTTCCTGTAGCTATACAGTTTTCATTATTATAGCGTGCTGCAATATTTTAATGACTATATGGGTAATTTCCTGACACCAGAAATCTTACACATCAAAGGACTGATGTTTTGCTGCTCCTTAAATATTGAAGAAACTATTTGGAATGCAAGGACTTTGTATTCCTTCTCAAATTTTATTACATGTACATTTAGTTCCTTTGCTTGCCCTGGATTCTTTTTTTTTTTTTTTTGGTGGCCTAAGGTTGCTTTCAGCGCAGGTCTGGTTCAGCTTCAGTATCTGGGTTTCGAACCACAGCACCCTTAGTTTGAATTTGTTAAGCAGGCACTTAAATAACTGAGCTAATGGGCAGGCCCCCAATGCCCTGGATTCTTGAGAGGGGAAAATACATGCCCTCTGCAGCACTGGCGGGACGGAGGTACACTGCTGGCTCTTTACTTGCTTGCTCACCCAGCATTTGCAGGGTTGTGTGTAACTAACAGTAAAGCCAAGTTTTTATCTTTCCAAACAAAGAAAAAAAGAAAACAAAAACTAAGTTACTCAGCTATAATGCTATTCAACAATTGCCTTCCCCCCTTCTTTTGTTTCCTAATTATTAGGTTCCAGTCGGGCAGAACAATTCATACTGCGAAGCAGAACAAGAGAACCACTGTAGATTATAGAAGAATAAGAAACCTAAATTAACCTAAGAATTAAAATGTGAAAATAAGGCATTAAAAATAGTTCTTCATTTTTGCATGGTAAAATCAGGAAATTTATTTCATCTATCCTAATCTGGTTATTAGTGCACTTCCTTATTTTTCCTGGTAATTAACATAATTATGCTGATTTGTTTTTATGTGGCTGTGTAGTACGCCTCAGTGAGGCAGCGAGGCAATCCTACACCTTTATTGCTATTGGTATTCCACAGGCAGGCCTGCCAGTGAGTCCTTAATTTCTTGCTCCACTGATTTACAAATGGTAAGTGTATAGCTGGGAATCAGCACAGTGGTAGACTCAGGGGGAGGGGGGGAAGCCCGTAATCTCTTAAATGGCCAACAGGCAAGTGTCCAGAAAACATTGTTATCTGAAACAGCATGGAAACAATGATATTGGAAGATAAGGAGTCGCAAAGCTAGATGAGAATGTGGGGTCATTTGTGCTTAAATGTTTCATATTGTTGTCAGAGGTGCAACTTTTATTATTTGGTCTGCAATGGTACCATGGCACAGGAAATACTAAGTGGCTGTTAGATACTATTCCATTAAGCATGACTGCACAGAGCCAGCCCTTAGTGTGAGACAGCCATATCAATATTTCAAACAGAAAGAGATGTTTCTGTCTTTATATAAAATTGTCACAATTTTATAGTATTTGGGGCTGTCATTTATATTCCCTATTTTTTTTTTTTTATAAAAGCCAAACTTCGGTAAGCCCTTATTCAGCAGTG
>NW_004524721.1:4519616-4520517 GCF_000260255.1 Octodon degus
CAAGGAGACAGAAACCGTGCAAAGTTCTATTCAACTTATTTCACTAGGAAAAACGATGTGTATGTGGCTCTGGTCATAGTTCCATCATGTCTACCTTCTTTGTAAGTTCTGCCTCAACGGTATCTAATTCTCTCTTTGCTTCTTCAATTTTCACTTGAGCAAGAGCTGGGCTCAGCGTAAAGTCTAAGAAGGACGCCAGTTTTTCCTTTAAAGGTACAGTCTTTTGTTTTAGCTCTGCCAGTCTCTCTGATAGTACTACTAGGGACTGCTGTGACAAAGAAGCATCCATGACACGAGCTGAAAGTTGCTCCTCAGCAGCTCAGAATCAGAATTTGACCCCTTTCTCCTTTGCTTTCAGGAAGCCCATCTTCTAAAGATGACCATCAACCTTGGTCCTTTTGGCAGAAAGGCGCAGCTCTGCCTTCTTGAGCTCTTCTTGCAGACATTTTTCTAACACTAAAGTTGCAGCTAGATTCTTTCAAGTTTTCCCAGTTGAAGTTGGAGTTCTTCATTTTTGGATTCAGTATGGAAAACATCAGAGGTCAGATCATTCACTGCAAGAAGAAAACCTGCTAGTGAAGTATCCTTTGTTTCAAGGGCCACCACACAGTCAACCAAAGCATCGAGACACCTGGAGCCAGTACTGGACCGACTGGCAGGGGAAAAACACTCCGTAAGATCTTGAAGATGCCTGGTGGCACGGCTCTCCTCCTCTGCCTCCGTCGCCACTGCTTCCCCAACAATGATTGCTGTATTACATATTGTTGTCTTTAAAGTAGTTGTTCACATTACCAGATCTAAGTGCTCAAAATTACTCAAAAATTTTTTAAAAAGTAAGAATTGCCTGTTCTTTTCAAATAAACCAATATAAATTAGTAATACAATTACCTTAGCTATCTTG
>NW_004524721.1:4534210-4538901 GCF_000260255.1 Octodon degus
AGTGTGGAGACTCCTTAGAAAAGTTGGACTGGAAATCCCATTTAAACCAGCTATTCCTCTACTGGGAATTTTCCCAGAGAATCTGAAAACATCATATCATAGGGATATATGTGTGCTTATGTTTATAGCAGTAGAATTTGTGATAGCCAAATCTTGGAAACAACCAAGATGCCCATCACCTAGGAATGGTTGAAAAAGATGTTGTTTTTTACACAATGGAGTATTATTCAGCTATTAAGAATGATAAACTCGAAGCCTTTATACTGAATTGGATGCCAGTTGAACATATACTCATAAGTGAAGTAAACCAGACACACATGTGTAAATATCATATAGTCTCCCTTGTGTAAGAACTCAAAACAAGAAGTACAAATACAAAGGTATAATACAAGTAAAAGGAAAGCAGGATCTCGAGGACTAACTAACCAAGAGAGGGAAAGGAGAAGAGCTAGGAAACATGAATAAGTCAAGGCATACAGTTATATGTAGAAGATGGGCAAGGCAATGATCCTGAGAATCTTCAGAAGATTTTTGAATCTAGCAGTTAATTGGAAAGATTCTCACCTTGACTAACTATATATACTGATACCTGTGAACTAAGCAACTGCACTGCAGATGGTAATCTGTAATAGTAGTTTCATGCTTGGTGTGCCTGTCATTGTGGTCTTCTGAATATGGGCTGCTTGTCATGACATGACAGTTGCTGCTATGATGTCTCTCAGGTAGATGGTTGTTCAAGGAGAAGGGGGTGATGAATGAAAGCAAGAGACAGGAAAAGGAATAATGTGGGAGTGTCTTGCTTCAAGGTTGTATATGGTGAGATTTTTGGACTTATGTGTAAACATGAGAAATATATAATTCTTTACACCTATTTTTAAAATATATTCTAATTTTTAAATGTTTTTTATCATATTCTGTAGAGACTTAAAGTTCAACATATCAATGCTCAGTGAAAAATACCTGTTCCATATTATGACTAAGATGTTTGATATGCAGATAGATAGTGAGGTTCAGCTTAACAGCCTAAGTTGTATGGTAATAACAATCAGCTTGTCTTCCATATGGTCAACAACCTAAGTTTGCAGACCAAAATTAGAGAAAAAGGAGGGCCACAAGAAAAGCCAACATTTTGGCCCTAGCTTTCTAAGGTCAATTAAGCCTCAGGACATATGAGAACCTATACTGTAACATTAAGTAACTCAGTAGTGTCCCCAATTTTCTGATCAAGGAGATTATGGGGCCAAAGAGGAAAGTGATCGATGATGTAATGTGTGCCTAAGGAGAATCACAGAGAGCACATTGGCCAAGCAATGGCCATGACACATCCACATGGCTGACACTGACAAAGGTTCTACAGTCTGAGGTACAGGATCTCAGGATAAATCCTGAGGGTATTTCACTGACCTTATCAGACCCAAAAGCTACAACTCTTGTTGCATAGGTCCTGCTTTACCTTGGTCTTTACCATCCAACAGAAAAATATAAAATGAAATATGAGGAGTAAAGTCATGCTGTTATGTTGAGCTATAGGGAACTCAGGTCAACAATTTCTGACATTTCCAGTCAAGAGGAAGACCCAATACTATTATCGGCTACTGGACTCTTTTAGAATATTTTACTGAGTTTACACACCTATCATATTCAGATAACAGAACTTAACAAAAAAAGGGTATAGAGATGAATGTCCACTTTGTATCTGTGTATTCAAAGTGGTTAGGATAGATATATAGTTACATTCTCTTAATTAGTAGAGCTATTTGTTCTAATGGTGTTTGTAAATAGGACATCATGTCCGCATCTTGTACAGCAATTAACCACTAAGAAGAATGTATGATATGTGTGAATTATTGAAACTGTCCTACCAATTTGATTTGAAACTGTCTCATTGCTATTTATCAATAAAATTATGAGAAAAAGAATCACAGGGCAACTTCTAGGAATTGTGTTTTAAGTCAATGCATACAGTACAATGTACATTACAAAGGAAATCAATTGCACAGAAACATATTTCAAAATATCAAGTAAATTTGTGATATACGTATGTGCTTTGTGATAAATATATTAAATAAAATTACTCTGTTGTGAAAAAAATAAAAATAAAGACAAATATGGGCAAGAAAAATTTTTTAAAAATTCTTGTCTAACAAAAAAAAATTGGCTCAATTAGCTTCTTTCATCTCTAATAAATAAGTGTAAACAATGGTGAAACATTTATGTACTCCAAGAGAAAGAGCTATTAACAGAGTGCACCCAAGTCTCAAAATTGTGCAGAATTTGTGGTTTTGAAAATGTGCTCCAGAATCTAAATGTCACAAACTTTCAAGTGGCCTTTGTGCTCCAAACAATCATCAAATGGCGAAATCTGGCTTGTGTTACCATGGAGATACACTTTGATGGAAAGACCTCTGATGAGGTTGGGCAGTATGAGTGATTAGGGGGCAGTGTTGTGATAAATAAGACTGTATATCGGGGTAATGCTTTCTGTATGACACTAAGCGTGTGTGTGTGTGGCATTGATAGCATTGTCCAAAGAAATAGCTGATATCAGGTTGTGTCTGCAAGTGATAACCGAATCAGAGATGTTTTAATATTGTCCTTGGGGTTCTGAATACAAAAATTTGGGTGTAAAAATATACCAGTCCAATTTAAGAACAAAAGTTAATTATAAGCATTATTTAATTTATTATGCTTCTCACCAAATGTTTGGTGTTCTAAAAAATACCCAGCAAGGTAAATAAACAATTATCATAAAATAGCCCAAGCATACTATGCAAATGAATTTTTTCTTATTGATAGGGACTGGCCATGTATTATAATTAATTCAATTTCAATCACAAATATTTGTTCTTATTATATGGGAGACAATTTTAGGTTCAATTGGAATACAAAGATGTAAAAGATCTATACGTGTTCTGAATTTACAGGCAATAAATTCGGATATATGCTACAACTTACTGTTAAGAGATTCAAACTAAAGACCATAATGATTAATTGGAAGAAAACATTAATCTTTGGACATGAGGATAAGATTAAGACTCCAAAGAGTGGAAAGCCCTCGAGATTAAGAAACTGTAGAAAGACTCATTAGAATAAAGAAGAACAAAAAGCAAGTGTAGGTATCTATAGGGTAATGTAGGTATGAAAGGGGACACAGAAAGAAAGAAGGGTCTATAAAAATAATAATCTGTATCAGCCTTTTTTCCATTGTAATATTATCATTTGGGAAACATCATGTTAAAATGAATACATGTAGCAAAACAAGAACAACAACAAAAGACTAAAGACATAAGTCTAGGCCTTTAGGGATATTAGCAATGATAACAGTATTACATTTCTCTAATAATCCTATTAAGTCCCCCTAATAAAATATGGCTTGCTAAGCATATAATTATAATGTAGCTACTGGCTGACTTCAAGGGACACAGCTGAAAGTATGACTAAAAGATAAAAAGGGCAGGTAAACTATTGGAAGAGTATTAAGAAAAGCAAGGTAAGGGAAATCATAATAATACTGTGATCCAGAATTGAATGCAAATTGTATTTTACAGGAAAATTAGATTTTTATAATATATATAAAACCAGTAAAATATGTAGCCACAATAAATACATAACTAACCACTCATCCTTAAGGTAAATAAAAAGAGGTATGAAAATAGGCATATTTATAATTATGACTGGAAACTTTCTGGTCTCAAAAAGAATAAAGAAAGGATAAATTAAAACATAAGGAATTTTGATAATATAACTAACAAGGTACAGCTCTAACCAGAATTTTAAATTAATACAGAAATAAATTGAAAACCACACTGAATAAGGTCACATTCAAAGTTGCAATAAATTCCTAAAAATTTAGATCCTATAGCCTAATTGTTAACTAAATGCAATGATGATAATAGTAGAAAGATAATCCTAGGGCACAAGAGGAAAACAAAGTTTAAAGTTAAATTATAAGTGATTAAGAATGGGTAAGAAGAGAACATTATGCATCAATTCTTAAAATACAATATATAAAAGCAAAATTTAATGAAATAGAGAACAAATTATGAATCAATACACCTATTCACTTAACAAAATACAATATTTTAGACAGTCTAATGAAATAATAGTACCTGACATATCTGAGTAAGACACAAAGATTATAAACAATCATTGTGGTTTTGGTAGGATGAACCTAAGTGTCCCATTACACAAAAATTATGGGGAAGTTTCTGTTAGTGAGATTTCCTCAGAGGGAAAAAATCAACAGGATTTGACTCATGAAGAGATGGCTCACAGATTGTGCACACTGGTATGCACCAAACGTGCAGGGAACGTGAGAAGGAAGAATTTCAATTAGTGTGCAGAGAGCCAGCTGGTGGAATTCTTTCTACTTGGAGCAGTCAGTCTTTCTCCAGTTCTCTCTCTCTCTCTCTCTCTCTCTCTCTCTCTCTCTCTCTCTCTCTCTTTGGTGGTACTGGGAATTGAACTCAGGACCCTGCACTTGCCTAACAGGAGCTTATTCTCCTAAGCCATCTCCCCAGCCCTCTCCAATACTTTCAACTGACTGGTGAACCGCAGTGTATGACAGTGGCAGCACAGAGAATGAAAAGATCGCTCAGAGCCAGGATTTGGTCTGAACACCAAGAAGCCCAGGGGGACTGTCCTGAGAGCACCCAGCAGGAGCAAGTCTCTAAGGAGCCATCTCAACTCAG
>NW_004524721.1:4539001-4544668 GCF_000260255.1 Octodon degus
TTTTTTTATTAACTTTTTGTTTTTTGGAACTGGGGATTGAACTTAGGCCCTTGTGCTTCCCAGGCAAGCACTTATTGTACTGAGCCATCTCCTCAGCTCCTGGGCAATTTATTGACTTAGTGAGAGACTGTTTCAAACTAAAATGTGAAAAATGGGCTGGGTGTCTAGCTCAATGAAAATACTTGGTGTTGAGTTCTTTAGCACCACACAGATGCAGACACACACACACACACCCACATACCTCCACCACCACCATAGCGTGCTACTCATGCATTTTTAAAGAGCACTTCTTCGTGAAGAAGGGAAAGGACAACTGGATGTCTGAGCAAGGGTAGGAGATTGTGGGGCTGTTGCTAAGAGTTGGGGGTACATAAAAGCTAGTGGATTATAAGAGTTACTGGAATTTGCTTATTCAGGGTTACTGCAGCCCCAGTTGCCAGTGTAGCAAGGCTATTTTCCAACTTAGGTGTGTGGAAGATTTTCCTCTCTAAAGCATCTTTAAGTCTTGTTACAAGTAGAAAAAGACAACCCAGAAAGTTCTTTCTGAGCTTGCAGTTCCTCAAATGATTTCACCATGAAGTAGTCATTAAATCAACATGCATTTTTGAGCGGCATATGTTGCATTCCTTCATTTGGTTTAATGATCCTGTCCCTAATATCTAGCACAATTTTATGATATACTTTTTGCTCCATTCCATCCCATCATTGACAATGATACCTGCCCTGTAAAATTATCATTTGTTGTTATACTTTTTTTTCAACAGGGAATCAAACTCAGGCCCTCACAGTTGCTAGGCAGACACTGTGCCTCTGAGCTATATCTTCAGCCCTATCACTTGTACTGTGAAAGACCCTCTTATGAGAATATTTGTGTCACCAGGCTCACATGAGTCTTAACACTGCTTGTCACTCTGTGATCACAGGGAGTTTTTTGTGCCTTCCCCCCATTTACTAGATATGAAAAAACCTTCCCATAGACTTGAAGTATTAAATGAAAAATTAAAATGCATTGGATGTGCCTGGTGTATAGTGAATTCTTCATGCATGTTGGCTAGATGGCAATGCAAAATGAGGGGCATAAAGCACACATTTTTTCCTGATTTACAGTATATACAAAATTGCTCAATTTCTCCAAATTTATTTAAATCTCCTTTAAATTTGAAGGTCTAAGTTTCATTCCCTCAGGAATCTACTCCCTGTGTGTGAAACTAGCAGTGCACTTGATAAAGTACACTAATGGCTGGTTCCTTAGGGGCTCATGTCACCTCTCTGGCCCTGCTTTTCATCTTAACAGAAACTGAATAGGACCCAAACAGTGGTTCAAATCATGGGACATTTAAGCATCCAGAGGGTAGGCTTAAATGTGGGGACCCCACAGGGTTTCCACCTATGGGGGGTCATTTGAACCCTCATAGCTCTGTTTTTGGCTGGCTCCATTGAACTTAGGTTTGTAACAGTTTCAGAGCTCAACCTACACAGAAGACTGAAGGAATTGTCAGAATCTCACCTAACCCTCTAAATCTCTGAACAGATACTTTTGTGGCTGGTTAAACTCAAATCTTGGCAGGGTACCATTGTTCTTCAAGAAATAAGGGCTTTGTCTCAGATCCTACATTCCCTCGTAGTTTCCTTCCACACTGTGACAGACTTTCCTTGCTGATAACTCACTGCACACCTGGTTCTGCAGCGAACCCACTTTTTTTTTTATGGCCAGCTCATCTCACCCTGAGGGTGGGCTGTTGGTGCATATGGTGGCCCCCTGTGCCTGCCTAAGCTTGCATAAGCAGGCACGTTAGACAGCTGAGCTGTGTTGCCTGCCCAGAGTACCCACTTTGGAATCTGCTCTTTTATATTTGCCTGCCTCGAATCCCTTTGCTTCCCACCATGTCACCTGGAGACCAGGTGCCTCTGGTCTACTTCCACAGCCTCTTTCTGTTGACTGATTTCTCTCCTGGAGCCTCTCTGTAGGCTTAGCCAATCGACAAAATCATGTCTAGACATCAGCACCTTCCATGCTGCTTTCCCCCAGTGCAGTTAACTGATCTTGCTTAGCCATGATCCCAAGATAAGAGGGAGGATGTGCAGCCCAGTCTTTTTGCTACTGATCAAATCACTCTTTGCAGAGGGTTACATCTACACGAGAGCTAAGCATAACCAGGAAGATGTTTAACAGCAAGCAAAGCAAAATAAAAGCACCACAACAAAACAACACATTGTTCCCATAATTGTATAAAAATATCTTTAATGAAATTATAAAAGTTACTGCAGTTTGTTTATTATATGATCAGCAAATCAGAATTACACAGCATTCATATGTAGTGCTGCTATGAAATCATCTGTAAAGTGCTATAAAATAGTAACCTAGATTGTCCTTAATGTTTAAAACAAGCATATAATACCACACTAATAATGAAATGTGATAATTCTAAATAGTCATAGTTTCCAAATGATTTGAAATGATTGAAGTGTATCTTTAGAACAGTGGCCTTTGTATAGCAGAGAGGCAATGACATGGAGGCCATCTGCCATTGAAAGGTTATTTGGAATTCTTTTGAGCATTTTCCTACCAACTCAGTATTATAAATTCTGATTAAACTCTTCAATAAATTTGCTAATGCTTAATGAGCTTTCTACAAGAAATGTGCTTCATTTTCTAAGCAATTGAGTTGTAAGAGAAATGTTATATATAACTCAAACAGGAATTTCCTTCCTTTGCTCATGTCCTATAGCATGACCTAATTAATAAAAAGGTCAATCAAAGAAGAGATCTGCTTTTGCATCCCTCATAGTAGAATAACTGATGCTACACTGGCCCACCATTGGAAAAAAATGGAGCGGCCTGTTTTTATATGTTGGTTCACAAGCAGCAGAAAGCTGTGGTATCTGAGATGAGGGAAACAAGTTATAGGAACACTCTGTTGCCCCATATTTCTTTCAGGAAAAATATCAGAATTGCAGGATAAGATGGGGAACCCGAGCAGGACATTAAATCATTAGCGTTAGACATGGAGTATGGGAATCCAGCCTAACAAGACTACAGCCATTATGGTGGTAACCGCTGTTGTGCCTGCCAGATGACCCTGACACACATTTTAAACTCCATAGATCAGTCATTTGAGAACTCTGTGGAAGGCACTAACCCTGGACTGTTTCTTAATTAATGTTTAGCATGTTTTTTTTTTTTTTTTTTTTTTTCGTGGTACCGGGGATTGAACTCAGGATCCTGCGCTTGCCAGGCAAATGCTTATTCTACTGAGCTATCTCCTCACCCTATTAATGCATGTTAACAATTTTTTAAAAAGCCCAGGTACTTTCTGATTGATCAATTTTGCCTAGTTTAGCATCTAAATCCTTTCCTCCTGTCTCAGGGTACAGGGATCCTCCTGTCTTATTGCCAGCAAAGGCCTGTTCCATCCCGGCCCCCTGCTAGCCACTTCTGGATTTGTTCTTAAAATGGTTGTTGAGACCAATAAAACCTTTAATTAACAAAAAAACCTGTTTTAATTTTTTTCTCTTTCTTAAATATCTGGTAAACCATAGTCCTCTTTTTTGGCAAGCTACTATCAAATGCTTTTTTCCTTACATGAAATCATATAAATTGCTTTTTTGCAGTCATGAAGAAATTATATGAAAACCTTCATCCCATGAGAAGCTAGGAAGAAGGTGAAGCCAAGCTGTGAAGGGAGTGAGAACATTCAATGTCACGCATGTGAGCGAATCTGCCAAAATGAAATCCATTCACCTGCACAACCAGTATGCACTAGTCAAATGTGAAACAAAAGAAAATAATCTTGTTTGGATTTTGACTGAAATCTACTTAATTTAGAGAGCTGGAGATGTCAACTGAAGCTCAGGAACTGGACTTCGTGGATTGGATTCCTGGTTAGGCCACTTTCTAGCCTAATGCCTCTGGGCTGTGCATCAATTTCTAGTTGATAAAGTAGGAGACGTTACAGCACCTACTTGCCAGGGTCGATGTGAGAACTAAATTAAATGAGTTAATATATACAAAGCACTTAGAACCTAATAGACACACAGGAAGTGCTCAGTAAGTGTTAGCCATTATTATTTTACATAGACGTATTTGAAAAACATTAACTGTGATATTATCCATGAATAACTGTTCTATTTATTCTGAGTTTTCTTACTTTTTTTGCTTTCTTTTTTCTTTTTTTTTTTTTTTGTTCAGGGTCTCACTATACAGTTTGGGCTAATAGTGATCTTCCTGTTTTCTGCCTCCCTAATGCTGGGATTACATGTGTGTGCCACCATGCCTGGATTCCATTGCTGGCTCAGCGTGCCCAAGGGTGGGGCCAGTGCAGGGGCGGGGCCAGTGCGGGGGAGGGGCCAGTGCGGGGGAGGGGCCAGTGATCAAACTTTTCTTTTTTTTTTTCTTCAGTGGAACTGGGGGTTGAACTGAGGTCCTTGTGCTTGCCCGGGAAGCACATAACCCACTAAGCTATCTCCCACGCCCCTCAAACTTTTCCTTTGTAAGACTCTAAAACTTTTTTAAAGACTTAAGCTTCTTGTTTCAAGAGAATTTTTACTTTAGATTTACTTGATTATATTTCAGTGAAAACATATATATTTGTTTTTTCCCTCCACAAATTAAATACTGTTTTTATGTAAGAAGATAAGAAAGTGGGATGATGAATGGTATAAAGTGTTATTCCACTTCAATAAATTTCAGAATGTAAATATATTTTGAAGTTAAAAGGAACATTATAATTAATCAATAATTAATTTCCAGTTTGGAAGTTTGAGATGTTTTTAGCAGTTTTAGACATGTACATTTGCTAAGGCGTTCTTTTAAGCAAGAAGTATTTTCTGGAAAGAAATGTAATGAAGACAGAAGTCTTAAAATTGGCTAGATTGGCAGTCCTGGCCCAGGCCCTGTGAGTGAGTAGGAGAGCTTCCTGCTACCCTGTGCCGGTGGGACCTAGTACTGATCCCAGCCCAGGCGCAGTGTGAGTGAGACCCTCTTACACTCCCTTGGGACGCCCCCCACCACTCTGCAGCACCTCCCCCACACCGTCCGCTGAATAGGAATTTCTGCCCCATTCTGGGAACCCCCAGTCCCAGTCCTAGCCCAGATCCCCTGAGTGTGTGGGAGAGTTTGCTGCTACGCTGCACCTGTGGGACTTACTACTGGTCCCAGCCCAGGCACAGCGTGGGTGAGACCCTCTTCCACACCCTTGGGATGCCACCCACCACTCCACAGCACCTCCCCATCCCACCCACCCAGTAGGAATTTCTGCCGCGTTCCGGTTAACCCCCAGACCCAATCCTAGCCCAGGCCCGGTGAGTGTGTGGGAGAGCTGCCTCTCTCCACTACACCACCTTGTCCCCTCCAGGCTCAGCTCAGGCCTGGCATACAGGCCTGGGATGTAACCCGCAAGCTACAATCCCTTCAGACAGTGTAGATAGAACCACCCAGCTAGTCCAGGAGCATAAAATCTTGCCAGAGGGGCACAAGTTCACCCCCAAGGGCAGAAGTAGGAAGGAGCTGAGCACAGCAGCCGGACCCAAGCCAGGCACAGCTGGCTAAATCCAAACATTGTAGATCTGCACCTGAACTTCAGTACGTGTTAAGGTTATAACTACAACGAAGATCTACAACAAAGGTTGGAAGACAGTGCTACACAAAAAAACAAGAAGGAACAAAAT
>NW_004524721.1:4553608-4556884 GCF_000260255.1 Octodon degus
GTGTGTGTGTGTGTTCTATCCCCAGTTTCACCAAAAACAAAACAAAACAAAAAACAGGCCAGGGAGATGGCTCAGTGGAATAAGTGCTGGCCTGACAAGGTGCCTGAGTTCAATCCCCGGTTCCAGCAAAAAAGAAAAAAGAAAAAAGAAAAAGGAGCAGTCTGGAACCAGGAACACTGCTCTGGCTTTTTTGCAAGGAAATACAGGAAGAAGAGCAGCTTCAGTGTTGGGGTGGGGTGGGGGGAGAAGTTCTGCTATGTGACACTCTTTAGGTTAATCTAAGCAGTTTATGGGGCTGGGGAAGAACAAAGGCCAAGCCTAGCATCCTTCCCTAATCTGGGCTCTCGCTGCACTTAGAGTTAGGGTCCTGAGTAACTTGTGCCCTACAATTCCTAATCTTACTCACAAGCTCTAGGCCCCACATGCTTTATTTTGCCCACATGCCCTTTCATGACCTGATTCTTTCCTCTGGCCAAGTCCCCCACAGAGTAGACAAAGCCCATCCATAGGATGGTGAGTAATTCAAGCTTACTCAGACTATTGACTTAAATGCTAATTTCACTGAAGAACATACCTTCACTGAAAGAGTATTTTACCTTTTGTAAGGTTGCCACACATAAAACAAGCCATCTCAAGTTCACCCCATGCCAACTTGGCATCTGGGCAACAGAAAGTGTACCAATAATCTTCCCAGAAATGGATGCAAAATCCTTGAGCGAAATTTACTGTTCTTAGTATCCCTTAATATCTCATTGACAACTTAAATGTTACAACATATAGTTAAAATACCTCAATATTATGATATAAATTTTTAAAATCTTGTTACACAGCAGGGCAAGACAAGAAAGAAAATGGGTATTTGCTTAACACGGAAATACTGACATATACCCTCACAAACATATTGATAATAAAATAAGGAAGAAATACAACAACTACAGAGCTCATGCATAGGATTCATCTTGTACCTCTTCTGCTATCCATTCTATATTCCTTTTGCCATCAGCAAGTCTCAGCATGGCACAGTTTTGTTCTTAACTGGTGGGATGACTCACACCTTTATTCCTGCAGGATCGGGGCCATTTGCAGTCGTGCTTGGATTGGTTTGCATCAGCAAAAATAATCAATAGGCTTTATGTAAAAAGGATGCAACGTATGAAGTTTGAAAGTAAATCTTTTCAGCTTCACACTTCTAAAAGTTGAGATGGTAAGAGTTGCAGTCCCCATGAAGGCCAGAGCATCAGCTGGCTAGCGAGTGGCTAGGATGACAGCTGGAGCTCTGTGGTGTGCTCCTCTTACTGTGCTCCTCCTGGCAGTCACCGCTGATGGCCTCCAGGCCCCACTGCAGCAGGGGTGGCCATGGGCTCTGCCTTTGGTGCAGAAGGAAGTGCTAAGCCTCCCCCCAAGCCCATTCCCCTGTACTGGTAGCAGTTTGGTCTCTGTCATTTGAGGTGAAAGCCTTGTGAGTGTCCTCAGACCCAGAGTGACCTCAAGCTATGTGAGACACTGGGTGAGGTGTGAAACAGGGTAAGTTTGCAAATGGAGCTGCCTACCCAGGAAGTTTAAACTGAAGAAATGTAAAATCTGGCTCTCAAGTTAATTTAGCATAAAAGGATAATTGCCAGTGGAGGAATAAAACTTAAAACCTCCTGAAGCACCTCAGTTTCTTCATTTTTAGCTTCTTCCCATCAGAATCACAATGTCAGAAGATTGTTCTTACTGGAAAGGGGCAAGCATGGCAGTATCAAGTTTTCGGTGAGCAAATGTTTGTGTGACCGCCTTTGAAGCTGTTAAGATTTTCAGCTTTGAATTAATTAGAATAATGTGATTTTCTTCCAAAAATTAAGTTAAAGTATATATTTCACAAAATACTGGTTATATTTTAAAATACATTGTGTACAGTTGGCTGGAATAGAACCTACAATCTCAGGGGAATAACCAGATCCTTTTTTATTTGAGTAACAAGAAGGTTAAGTTCTTGGGGATATAGTGAGGCAACATTGACAACTATATTTTGTTTGATAGTAATTGTCCCTATCACTTTTGGTTTCTTTTTTAGCCTATTGGTCTTGGTTGGCAACATATTGCCCTCAGTTCTTATGGTTACATGTACAAGAAAATGATTCAAACTTCAGTGAATGTATATTATAAGAAAAATATCAAGGAATTTTAACTATGTCATTGAACGTTATTTACTGATTTCAACATCGGATGCAATAAAGGACCAAAGACTCCCTAAGTATACTCTTCAGAGTTGTACGTGCTAGCAAAGGATACAAAATACATGCTCACATGCTTATTTGTTTGTTCACTTCCTCATTGATAAATCTATCAAGTCATTTTGCAAGCATTTATTTGTGAAAGTTCTCTAGCCTGGAGAACTATGGGTGAATATGACACAGCTACTGCTCTTGAAGAGTTTACAGTTTAGGACAGGTATCAAACTCAATTCACTGTACTCTATAGTGAGTTAGAGTTGTGCGCCAAGCATTCATGAGTAGTCAGCAGACTAGCAAATGTGAGATTTCCATTTCAATACTGTGGTATCTTCATGTCCTTGAGTACAAAGGACTTTTAGGAAAGCAAAGAAACCCTGAAAACTCAAAAAGCTTTCAGAAATTGCCAGTTAGTTTCAGCTTTGTTCCTCCCAGTCTATGATTTTGAATTAGAAACCCAAGCCCAGCACATGCCAGCATCATTGTCTATAATTTGAGGATGATAATTTCTGGTCCACTAGTCTGTTACAAAGATTATATGAGAGTTTCCATGTGTGGCCCCATGGCCCAGGCTTGTGACTAAAAAATAACATTTTATTTGTCTCTGAATTCCCGGAGATGGAACCCTTATAGCCACGTTCACTTCAGTATTCCCCATTACAGGACTCTGACTATCCAGAAATCCTCATCCCCTAAACTGTGAGTCTCTAAAGATTTAACACCAGGACTTTACTCCGAGATGTCCAGAAATTTGAAGGTACTTCCTAGCCTTAAAGATCAACTCTTCAGTTAGAATAAAATCTGTTTGGAAAGACAGAAATTTAAATTGTCTATTGGGATAACCCAGAAAAAAAGACCAATGCTGGTGGTGTTTCCTCATTCTTGTTAATATGGAGTCAGGTTGGGCTACGTGCTCAGGACCACATGCTTGGAATTTTGCTTACTGTGACCTGAAATCACAAGCTCATAGTGCTTCCCATCATAAGAAAATAAAGTGAATGGAGACCAGAAAAGGAGGAATCTCTCTGTCTCTCTCTGTCTCTCTCTCTCTGTCTCTCTCTCT
>NW_004524721.1:4556984-4564924 GCF_000260255.1 Octodon degus
TCTCTCTCTCTCTCTCTCTCTCTCTCTCTCTCTCTCTCTCTCTCTCTCTCTCTCATTTTCTTAAGATGATATGTGACAGGTAAATTTCATGACCGTCCTGTAATTTGGGAGCATAACATGATGATAGCATGAGTTAATTGAAGCCATTTATTCAAATTCTCTGACTCAATGTTTTTATTCCTTGTGGAAAAAAATGAAAAAAAAATTCAAATAAAAAGAAGCAAATATATGTTTTCACAAGGTGTTTATTCTTTTCAGTGCTGGGAATGCAAGCCAGGGCCTCCCCTCCATTGGGCAAGGGCTCTGCCTGTGGGCCACACCCCTAGCCCCTGCATCGGTGTCTTGCTGTCATGTTTCACTTCTTTTTGGTGTGATTTTGGTAAATGCTTAGTGCTCTTCTTATTTTACCCACCTAGCAGATTGCCTGATATAGATTTATACTATGCAAGAGTGGCCATAACCAAAAAGATAAAACCCAAAAAACCTGACCAACTCCCAAATGTCACCCCATTTGTCTTTCCTGAAATTGTCCCAAAGCATTTTTTCCTCTTTGTTCTGAACCTATGGAGGCAGGTCTCTGGAATCTTTCAGTCAGTCTAGTTCCATTGTTGGATACAGAATCTTTTTCTTCTATATCTGTATTTGTGATCCAGAGGACCAGTCTAAATGGAGGATTGATATTTTGGTATTAGTTAAAATACGAGGGAGCTGGGGAGATAGCCCAGTAAAATTAAGCACCTGCCTGGCAAATGCAGGGTCCTGAGTTCAATTCCCAGTACCAAAAACCAAACCAACACAAAACAAAGAGATTTCATTGGTCATGAGCTCTCATCAGTCCTCTCAGGCCCTGTATCACTGGCCCTCTCTTCTCAGCAAATGACCCTGTTTCTCTTTTAACTGAAATAATGTATAGACATTGTAGTGAGGGCTCATCCCTGCCCTACTTTCCATCCAGTCTCTCCTCTCCTCACCTAAGTACTGGTACTTCTGTCTCTGTAGAGGAGATGCCCATCGTGGATCAAGACCCATCCCTTCAGCTGGTCCTCAGTTCATATCTCTTAGCCTATGCCATTCTTCATCTGGCCTCCCTCCTTTCATAAAGATGCCTCAGTGGCATAGTAAATTCACAGTGCAGAGTCAAGACTATCTACAAAAAATTATAGCCAACTAAATCTTTGCACATAATGAGATGAATTCTGTCCCGATGAATCCTGAGGGTTCCTGGTATTGCAGAAGCAGTCTCATTGGCACTCCTGCTTTATTCTCCTCCCTCATAGTAACAGAAGTAACAAACACAAGGTCACTGACACAGGTAGCGTCTCCTTCCCCTTGTTCTCCCAAAATCCCAAACTCTGACCTGAGCTCCAGTTCTCAGCTCTAAGCCCTGTAGCTGCCCACCTTCCCTAACTCCCCATTGAAGTTGGCTTGACTTTGTCTTCTGCTTCTGCACTCAGCTACAGAGTAACCCAATCTACATGACCTATAAGCTCTTCTAGTTGAGGTGTAACCTCTACCACTTAAGCAGCCCACAGATCTATAGCCTCTTTCTCAAGAGTTTTCTCATCCCCTGCATTGTTTGCCTTGTCCATTTACTTTTCTCAAAATAACAAAGGTTTTCATGAAACTTCTGATAATTTTCCAATTTTAAGAAGACAAGGGAACAAGACATCCAGAAGAGATTTGGGGAAAGGAGAAGACAAGGGAAAAACGGGCCGGCAGGCCTGAAGGAAAGGTCCAGGAAGTTTGTCACTGGGGTAGGGGTGAGTCAGGGTTCCAGTTCCCCATGAAATTAAAGATAGTAAACTGGAACCACTGAGTGCATTTGTGTTCTGAAAGAGCTTCATCTAACCTTATTTAATAACATCTAAAATGATTCAAAGTGATGCAAATGAACAAAGAAATTTAACCATACAAACTTAACTAGATGTGAAATGCACAAAATTACATGTTACAGTGCAACCCATGAGAATGCACAGTGACTATGATATTTTAATCAGTTTTGACCACTACCTCTGGTTCAAACAGGATCTCACAATCAGATGGTCATGGGGACTAATCCTTTGCTCAGAGCTACTTGTCCCTCTAAAAGATAGGAAAGATTCTTTACTTAAAAGTATTCTGAGGTCTCAGGCAGAGAGAATATGTCACCCACACTCCAGTCCAATCAGTGCTGGCTCTTGGAAATGAATGAAAATAGGAAATATTTTTGGTAAACAATGCCAAAGATCAAGCCAAGTCAATAAAAATTAACACTAGAAATCAGGGATTTTATAGAATTTTGCATTTCCCTTTGTGCAAGTCTGCAAATAACTAACCTAAATTGTTACTAGAATTGCTAACATTACAGTAGTTATTTTCTGGAGGAATAACTTTTTCTAAAAAATATGTCTCACCGCAGACACAATAGAAACTTCATACATGTACACATATACTCATATCTTTTTTTATTGCCTCTGGCTGCCCATTTTTACTGGTTTAAAATAACATGTTGAATTTAACTAGCTCACTTGAAAGTTAAAGTTTATAATCATTGAATTTAATCAGTTACAAAGTTATTTTGGCAGACACTAAGATATGGCCTTAGAATGCTCTAAAAGTAAACACTTTTTCAGAGTAATTTATCATTTTGTTGAAAAGATTACCTTTTAAAATGAACTATATATTATGTCTTAGCAACACAATGATCTTTAACTATATTATCTATCTCAGTCTGTATTGTTATTTCATTTTCATTTGGATCATGTGGTTCTCACAGTGGAGTTGAAATAGCAATGAAGGTGAATGTGAGAGCCTGCGGACGATCAGCCGAAGTGACCCAGCCTGCCCTGTGCCCACGGGAGGCCACAGCCAGGCCTCACATAGTGGCAGGTTCTACAGATTCTTCTTCTCCATAGGTTCCTACACCCAACCCAGATCCACTGTACAGTCTCATTATTAGTACTCTCCAGAAGTTGCTTCATGTTGTCAATATGAACTAGGTTCTTGTATCAGGCATAAAGTTGGATGAAAAAGAGCATAGTGTCAAGACCTACCATATACTCCTCATAAGACATTGGCTTTTCCTAATCTTTATGATGTGTACTGCTGTTCCTATTTGTTAGTTGATATATTGTGTCAACTTGGCTGAATCAGCTCTGGCAGTTCTCAGCATGGGGGCCTAGCCCTGCAGGTGGACAGGGCCCAGGAATTGAGAAAGGCAGGAAGCTGCCCTGACTGGTTTCCTGCTGCCCCGCCCTGCTTCCCTGGAGTAGTCTGTCTTTGGAAGAGCTCGATCTTGGCAGGCGGGCCACTTTGGAGGAGCTCTGATCTTCACTGTGGAGCGCTGGTCTTCGCAGTCAGTACAGAAGGAAGAGAGAGGCTTGATGGATGCCGCTGCAGCTGCTGCTCCTCCTCTGCTCTTCATTGTTTTCTGCTGCATGAACTGCTGTCGTTTGCCTTGGAGCCAGCGGAGTATGGACTGAACCCTCCAGTAACTGAGCTAAATAAACCTTTTCTTCCTTCATTTTGAGTGTCGGGTATCAGATTGCAGAATGGCACCCGCATAGAGAATTTGTTTCTCAGAATCAGGGTCAGAGTGCTCAGTGATCCAGGCACTCGACCCGTACAGCCAAGAGAGAGGAAACCCTGGCTACTGCTCCAGCTGGCAGCAGCCCTTGGCATCATCCATGTGGCTTTGGTGGTTGTAGGCGCATGCAGAATGCAGGAGTTCTGAGGTTCAGAAGGCTTCTGCCCAGATTTCAGAAGAAGGCCTGGGAGGCAAGGCAGTGTGCCCCTGAGAGGGCAGTGTGTGAAGCTGTGAGTGAGAAGCCTACTCAGTGGAAACCTCAGAAGCTTGAAAAAGCCAGGAATGTAGATAGTCTAAGAAAAGCTGCAAAAAGGGAGCAAAGCAGGCCTGAGAGAAAAGCCCTAGGAGCTACCTGCAGAAGTGCCATAGGGGTGGAGCCACATAAGGCTTTTGGAGCTCACTACTCATTACAGGGTGCTTTGGATGGTCCCCAGGGAACTACAGGACTTAACGTTTGCCCTTCTGGACTTTGGACTTGTTTTGGTCCCAATTGTTTGTATCCTGCTGTGTATTCCTTTTGGAATGGCAATGCTTATCTTATGCCTGTGAATGTTAGAAGTGTTGAACTTTTCATTTGTAGAGGGGCTCACAGCTAAGAGTTTGCCTTAGATCTTGGAAGCTCAGGACTTGGACTTTTCAGTGTTGCTGAAACTGGTAGGACTTTGGCAACTCTTAGAGATGGACTAAAATGTCTTTTGCATAAAAGGTTGTGCATGAGTCTTTGGAGGGCCAGGGGTAGCATGTCATGGTTCTAATGTAATGCAATGCTCAATTTGTAAAATGTTTAAGCATGTCTGTGTACCTGGAAATTGTCTTTAAAAAGTATGTGTCTGGTTGCCAAGTTGACAAGGGGTGGATTGTGTTAGTTGATACATTGTGTCAACTTGGCTGAATCAACTCAGGCAGCTCTCAGCATGGGGGCCTAGCCCTGCAGGTGGGCAGGGCCCAGGAATTGAGAAAGGCAGGAAGCTGCCCTGCCTGGTTTCCTGCTGCCCCACCCTGCTTCCTTGGAGAAGTCTGTCTTCAGAGGAGCTTGATCTCCACAGCCACGCCACTTTGGAGCTCTGATCTTCACTGTGGAGCGCTGGTCTTCACAGTCATTGCAGAAGGAAGAGAGAGGCTTGATGGATGCCATTGCAGCTGCTGCTCCTCCTCTGTTCTTCATTGTTTTCTGCTGCATGAACTGCTGTTGTTTGCCTTGGAGCCAGCGGAATATGGACTGAACCCTCCAGTAACTGTGAGCTAAATAAACCTTTCCTTCCTTCATTTTGAGTGTTGGGTATTTGTCCCAACAACGAGTAAAAAGTAACTAAGACACTATTTGACAGGCAAAGAGCAGAAAACTCAGGATAATATAGTAGGTTAGAAAAAAAAAATCCAGATTTATTTGACTTTAAAGGCAGGATTCTTTTATTTATCTTATACTCTTCTCCTAAAAAGAGAAAGTTAAAATTATTGATTGAAAAACACGTCTTCACATTTATCCAATACCTTTCCACCTGACCCCACTGTCAAAGATTAAAACAACCATAAAGTAACCCACAACATATTGAAAATCCAAAAGAATTACCCTCAAGCTGAGAATACAAATAAAACTATTTCTTTGTTAAAATATTCAGTAATGTTTAAATAATACACCAATTCTACACAGAGTGGAGCTAGCTGTCCATTGGGGTGATGGACTGTGTGCTCATGGCCCCATCTGGATGCTGCAAAGTGGCTGTTACCTGGAGCCTTCTTCAGACCTGTCCTCTCTCTCTCCCTGCTGAGCTCTTTGATGATGAGGCTATAAGGCAGGTAAAGCACAAGGAAAGGAAGTCTGAGCCCAGCCTAGGCACCGCACTGACGTTTCCAGATCTTGTTTCAAAATGCAAAAGCCAGAAAGAGCTGTTGGTGCATCTCACTGGGAAGAGCCTCCCCGGGTTCTCTGGACAGTAGATATGGTAAATAAGTGAAGTATAGGCAGTCATGGACACTTTATCTCACATCAGTCACCAGGCAAAAGGCCTATCCATTTAGCATCCCTGAAGAAGGGGATGTTGGGAATTATTATTTTGGAGGTGAGATGGTCATCAAAATTGAAGAGCACCGAGCACCTTTGGGCAGGATTCTGCTCTGAAAGAAAATGCTAGTGGTTGGGAGCGGAGCTCAGTAGTGGAGTGCTCGCTAAGTATACACCAGGGCCTGGTGCAATGTGACCCCAGCATGGCACAAAAGAATCTTGTATGAGTAGTGACCCCATATATCCCTACTAAAAATGTCTGTCAATTTTCTTGTTTTATAATAGTATGGCTATAGGTAAGCAAAAATCCATGTTTTAAGTCAGTTCTCTAAGGTAGATTTTGAATAAGGAGAATGTCGATCAATATGAATTTCTAACGTGTTAAATATGGGGAAACTGGCAAATAAAAGCTCCCCCCACCAAATCCTGGCTATGCTTTGTCCTGTCCCCCACGCTGGCCTAGCGTTATCGTTAAGTACCCTAAACTCCACGCGCCCTCTAGCGAATCTATGTGGAAATGCGCCTGCTAGCCCGTTTAGGTGGGTATTGTTCCTTCTGGTAACTTTCCAGAGCAGCCTTTCTGAAATCTGCGTACCCTGTACAAGCGGCTCGTACCAGAGTATTTCCCCAGGATCCCTACACACCCATTATTTTGCCATACTTACTTTTCATTTGTTCTCAAAGATGGCTTAAACAATGCATGAAATAAGAATAACACAGCATTGTTGAAGGGTAAAAGAGAAACAACGGTGAGCCAAAGCCACCAGGCAATGAGATCCCCGCCCGCTGCGTAATGACTGCCGGCCCTTCCGACGGCGGGCTGGATGGTCCACTGTACAAGTTTATGTTAGTGAGAATAGCGCAAGTTGTGCTGCGGTAAAACAATCCCCAAATCTCAGAAGCTTATGGCAGCAATGCTCTCCTTTCTTTTTGGGTTAGAGATTTCAGGGTTCTCTCTGGTTTCTAAGCTAGTGGAGCAGCTGATGTCACTCACATTGCCTGTCACTGGGACAGAGGGAGAGTGCTTTGAAGGGTTTTGCACTAGCAATGAAATGCTCTGCTCCTGTCACTTCTACTCCCTCTTCTTGGCCAGGAGGATTCTCACGTGGAAGGAGAGGAGGCGGGCATTGGCGGGAGCTCCCCACTCTATTCTCAGGCAGGGAGAAAAAGGGAAACAAGACAGCCGTGTGCTGTACAGCATTCCAAGATGAATACCACACCTCAGGAAAATTGCAGAGTTTTGCTTCAACATTCAGAGAAAAATTTTTCCAGGACTCCTAAGGAGGGCAGTGCATGACAGAAGCAGTCATTATCATGCAACCACAGTTTTCTTTTGTCATGAGACACTTACTTATGACATCACAATAGCCCACACTTTGTTAAACAAACTCACAAGCATCAATTTATTGTGATTTAGGTATCCACTTCTTTCTGCCAAAAGCTCCACTCCAGGATGTGTTTAAAGCGTTCTACCCAGTACACTAAGTGGAATCATTTGAAAGCCAGCAAGCACTAGACTGGCTTTGGGATAGAGACCACCACAGGGACAAGGGACAAACAAACCCCTGGGCCCTTAATCTTATCCTGTTACTCACTAAAAGCATGACTTGTGTTTTCTTCTGATGTTGCCAGGGACTTTAAACTTGTTTTTGCTAAACAAACAAACAAACAAACAAACAACAGTGATTCTTCTTTTGTACAATGTGTAACCAAACAAAAGAACAAAGCCTAGCCTTCATTTTCTGTCTCCTTTATTATCTTAAAACTTTAGATCAGATTCTTACTTACCTCCAAACATACACACATTAATCATTCAGAGAATGTCTAAAGCATCATGCACGCTTGCCCAACCCAACAATTCCTTAAAAGCTGTTCACTTCTTTTTGTGTTCAGGCCAATCGGATTCTCTCCTTCCCAGATGTGTGCCCTTCTGCTCCTTGGTAAGAGGTCCCTTTGCATTTCTCTTACTCTCTAACTGTTCGTAAAATAACCTGGCTAGCCTCTCATGAATGAATCCTGAAATACTTTTCTGTAACAAGACATCAAGAACCTGCCCCAGCCAACTTAGAGGGAACCTCCTTGAATTCTACTCATTAATAGGCTCTTTCGGAAGTGTTTGGAAGCGGTATTCTTTGCTGCCAGCTGAGCACTAATTCACTTTCCTAGGATTGTAAATAATGATAATTTAACTTGCTGCTAAGTTAGTTATCCTTGGCCCCACATGCAGTGCACTCTCAGCCCCGGATCCCTAGGCATGTCGTCTCGGCCCTGGATGCGGGTGACCAATGTGTGGTCTGGAACTGGGCATGGTGGCACACGCATGTAATCCCAGCATTTGGGAAGTTAAGGCAGGAGGATCTCTTCAAGTTCAAG
>NW_004524721.1:4565080-4580536 GCF_000260255.1 Octodon degus
TGGCTAGAAAAGCAGTAAGGTAAAGTTACAATCCCTAGCAACCAGGGATTGTTTAATAACCAAGTGGAAACCAAGAAGCCAACAAGGGCTATTAATCAACCTGAAATCCATGCTGTTCTGAGGTAAGGTAGTGTGGGGAGACTTGAGTGTTCAATTCAGAGTGTTCTAAATTTTCTTCATTGTTCAGGTCAGTGACCTATTGATGGATTTCACAAAGATCTGCCTCATTGCTAAGAACAAAATAATTTTATCTGAAATTTGTAAGGTAGTTTTAACTAGACCCTCATTTCAAGCACATTAAATTAAACCACCATCAGGACTCCGGGTTTAAGCAATTCTATCTGTACAAGAGTTATTCAAGATAAACTAAATGAACAAGACACCTCTTAGTGCTGAAATTTTATAATAAAATAATGCACAGAGAGACACAATTCATTTAAAAATAATTTTGCCAGGAATTCCATTTCTTACCAACTTAAAGCCTGGAGACCCATCTTTTAAAATGATAAATAATGGGAGTATTTCTTCCTTTTCAATTTCATTAAGAAATTTGAGAAGAAGTGGCATTAGGTTATCTCTAAATTTCATGTAGAATTCATTGGTGAATCTGTTGGGGCCTGGCCTTTTCTTTGTTGGTAGGTCTTTGATTATATCTTCAAGTCTATTGGCAGATATTGGGGTATTTAAAAGTCTTCTATTTTTTTGATTCAGCATTAGTAATTAATACTTATCTAGGAATCTGTCTTTTTCTTCCATATTTTCCATCTTACTAGAATACAGAAATTTGAAGTAAATATTGATGACCTGGATTTCTGCAGGATCTGTGGTGATTTCACCCTTTTCATTCTTAGTTGTGTGGATTTGAGTTTTTACTTTTTTTTTAGTAAGTTTGGCTAAGGATTTTTCCTTTTCATTTAATCTTTCCAATAACCAACTGTTTGACTCATTGATTCTTTGTAGTCTTCCTTAGTCTGCATTGCATTCATTTGTGAAGCATTACCCATATACTAAACCAGAAAAAGATCCAGTCAAAGAAGAGAACATTATGCTAATCTCCTTAATGGACATAGATCCAAAAATCCTCAATAAGATACTGGCAAACAGAATAAAGCAAATCGTGAAGGGCGTACACCTTGTTCAAGTAGGACTCAGCCTAGGGATGCAAGGATGGTTCAAGATCTACAAATCAATAAATGTGGTGCACCATATCAACAGAGCCAACAATAAAAGTCACATGATCATCCCAATAGATGCGGCAGAAACATTTGACAAAGTCCAGCACCCATTCAGGATAAAATCCCTACAGAAAATTGAAATAGATGGTCTTTACCTCAATGTAATAAAAGCCATCTATGACAAACCAGCAGCCAACATATACTAAATAGATAAATTTTAAAAGCTTTCACCCCAAAATCAGGAACTAGACTATCACCACTCCTATTTATTATTGCTTTGGAAATATTAGCCAGAGTAATTAAACAAGAGAAAGACAAAAAGAATATGGATAGAGGGGCCAGAGAGATAGCTCAGAGCCATAAGCACCTACCTGGGAAGCACAAGGACCCGAGTTCAATCCCTGGCCCCACATGCAATGCATTCTAAACCCTGGATCCTTAGGCATGCAGTCTCATCCCCGGATGCGGGTGCCCAATGTGTGGACTGTAATTGGGCATGGTGGCACAACGTGTAATCTCAGCACTCAGGAAGTTAAGCCAGGAAGATCTCTTTGAGTTCAAGACCAGCCTGGAGGCTACAAAAGTGAGCACAAGGCCAGCCCAAACTGCATAGTGAGATCTTGTCTTAAAA
The DNA here is from genome assembly GCF_000260255.1 of Octodon degus. Classification (NCBI taxonomy): domain Eukaryota; kingdom Metazoa; phylum Chordata; class Mammalia; order Rodentia; family Octodontidae; genus Octodon; species Octodon degus. Next base: position 4,566,887 of record NW_004524721.1, read on the forward strand.
AAAAAGAATATAGGTAGAAAAGCAGTAAGTTAAATTATCATTATTTACAGATGACATGACGTTCTCTAGAAGACCCCAAAAATTCCACCAGAAGACAGAAGACAGATTTAATAAGCAAATTCAGTAGTGTAGCCTGTAAGGGTTGAGTCACTGCGAAGGAAGACCCCAAGAGTCGGTCTCTCATGTAAATCGCAAAGGGAAAGTTTTATTATCTACGTATACATAGGGCGGTCTGCACATGCAGGAGCAGAGCACACCTTCAGTGTAACAGGCATAGCTTTTTAAAGGCAAAAACCACAAAATGGGGTGGGGGGTGGCAAGCAAGTTACAGAAGCAAATCGCATTGGTTAGTGTAGGTTGCCATTTACAATAGTTGGTGAGTTACAATACCGGATGACCAAATGGAGTAAGTCCAGGGGTAGCTGGGGGGTCTAACCTTGTGGTTGTCATGTTCCGGGAACATTTTTAAGAAATCGAGGCATTGTGACCTGGGTCATCCTGTTGTTATGGCTTTCAATAGTAAGGCCTTGGGTTTTGGGAATGTATGTCTCTTGCAAGAATTCAAACAAGGGGAGGGCCAAGGGCAACTTCTTGGCTGACTCAGTTGTTTTAGTTGTTTTCCAAGTAACGGGACCCCATCCAAGGTTTTCTTATGTCCTCTTTGTTTTAGGAACATGGATTGCTCAAGCTCTAGGGCCGTAAACCAGTGAGTGGGTCCTTTTAATTGAAACACATTTTATCTATTTATTTCTATATGTGATCTTAAAATTATTTGGGCTTTACATCATCAGATACATTCAACACTCAAAAATCAATAACCTTCCTGTGCACAAAAACAGACTCACTGAGAGAGAAATTAGGGAAACCACCCCTTTCCCAGTACTATCAAAAAAAAAAAAAAAAAAAAAAAAGAAAAACCTAGGAATCAATCTGATAAAGAAAGTAACAGATCTTTATGTTGAAAACTATGCACTTCAAAAAAGGGAGATTGAAGAGGACATCAGAAAATGGAAAGATAACCCTTCTTGGGTAAGAAGGACCAACATTGTGCAAATGGCCATACTCCCAAAATTGTTGCACAAATTTCATGTAATCCAAATCAAAAGTCCAAAAGCATACTTCACAGAATTAGAGAAAAAAAGACCCTAAAATGTGTTTGAAACCAGAAGAGACCTACAAAGCAAAAACAATTCTGGGTGACAAAGGCAAGTCAGGGCACATCATAATCCCTGACTTGAAATTATGCTACTAAGCTGCTGTAATAAAAATAGCCTGCTTGGGGTGGGAAGACAGCTCAGTGGCATAAGCACTTGCCTGGTAAGCACAAGGTCCTGAGTTTAATCCCTGGTTAAAAAAAAAAAGGGCATGGTATTGGAAAAACAGAAAAACAAACAAACAAAAGCATCAGTGGAAGAGATGAGAAGCTACAGAAACATGAGTAATAACTGCAATTTTAGAAAAAGTATAACTATGGCTTTTATGTATAGAGAGAATTCACAGGCAAGGTCAGTTGTAGGTAATATAAGAATTGATTATACAGAGACAGACTTTTCCTTCTGTTTTTTTTTTTTTTGTACATTATATAAATCCAACAAAGGATTCAGTCCAATCATATTTTACTTTGTAAGAATATTAACTGCTGCAAAGTCATTTCTATCTGTCTATTGTTGGATAAATATCAATATGGCTCAGTTTTTCATAAACATTCAAACCTAGGGATTTATATTGTGCCTTTACAATTTATTCCCAAACCAACTGCTGCCACAGAATTTCTTTTCTTTTCTTTTTTTTTCTTCAGCATTTCTAGAGAAAAGCCTATTTAGGATGCATTGCCAACTTCCACCTGGACCTGGTGGCTGAGCCAAGTAGACTAAAGTAGTTCTTCTCCAGCATGCCTCTATTCTGAGTAAAGGGCACAGCTCCAGATGTAGAGCTGGCACTACCATCAGCATCAGCATCTTGGGCATGCAAAATTCCCTTTGCCTGTGACTACGCTTCCATGTAAAGCAGCCATTACTAATACTATGGGAAAAAGTCTCCCTTTAAAGAAGACAACTTCCTGATTCTCTTCTACGCTAGCCATTGTTTTTAACAATCATCTGCTGGAAAAACACATAATGACAAAAACTACTATGAATTTAATCACACCTATAAATACATTACTGTATTAGCAATTGCAGTCTTATCTATATAAATTTAATGTATACTGGGACATATTTGTGTACATTTTTTCATCTATAAACAATTTTGGCCCACATAAGATTTCACAGACCTCTTATAATTTCGGAATGTGGAGTTTATTGAAAATTAGTCTAACAAAATTATTTTCTGCTTACATAAAATTTGTTTCGTTTCTCCTCCTCTGCTCCTCATCCATCTGTTTTCTTTCTTTCTTTTTGTTTTGGGGTAGAGGGAGAAAGGAAATGAAAAACAAGAGAATAGAAGGAAACATGGGAACACTGGGGGTTGAACACAGGTATTTTGCCCTAAATTACATCCCTAACCATTTTTTATTTTAAGATAGGATCTCACTAAGTTGCTAAGATGTCCAGGTTGGGTTTGAGCATGCTACTCCTCAGGAGTAATAATTGCAGTTAAAAAAAAAACCTACTGAAAGGGCCAAAGATTAAGGTGTGCACCACCATGCCCCACTTCAACTTTCTAAGACTATTACCCTTCTTGACAGTCTCAGCTTGCCCCTTACTCTGTTGCAACCCTGTGAGAGCTTTATAATTTTGAAACTCAAAATATGAATCAGATGGAATTTATTTTAAAACAATGTGTACAAGCACACTGGAATTCTCAGAGGTTAAACGTACTGCTATCTGCTTCCAAAAGGAAAATGGGTCGAAAAACAGGTAGATGAAAATATGGTAACACCAATGCAGCAACACATTAACAATTGTAGAATCTACATCATGGAGATATCTGTGGTTAGTGTACATTTCTTTTATTTTTCTCTCCATATTTGCACATTCACATAGTAAAATGAGAAAAATTCATGCATGATTTGTGCCATCATTTTCATATATAGAGATTATTTGTGATACTTGGGTATTGCCATGCAAATTCCTAAAATCAAATTTAGTACAGTGGACTCTTGAGTTACAACCAGACTGACACATGAATGACTTGGGTGGTGACCAGAATTTTTGTTTTAACTTAAGACCAAAGTCTTGACTTATGAACCTAAATGTCAGTCACTTGTGTTTCCAGATGGTCTCAGACACAGATTTAACCATCAAAGAGCTCTGGAAGAAACATAACATCCTTTTCTGTATGGGGTTAATTGCGAAATCCTGGGCCAATACTCCCTAAGGACATTGAAATCTGCCTGTATATAGGACAGTCTTTGAAGGCTGTGTGGGGGCACCTGAGCCTTTGATTGACAGCTTGAGTTACAGTCAGCCCTGGAACAGATGGACTTCATAAGTCAAGGGTCCACTATATTAGAATCTTTTTTAGTGAAGGTGACTGTTCTTTTTATAGCTCTTGGTCTCTTTTCCTTATCTGGATCCTGATCCCTAGTTGGAAAAACCTCCAGAACATCTGCCATGGGCTAGGACCTCTAGGATGGAGTTGGGAGAAAGGTTGCTGAAGCTCAGCTCTAAGTAGAGCTCTATTGTTTTTTTATTTATTTTTTATTAATTTTATTGAGAAACAAATAGGAATGAAAGAGACAGTTTCAAAACCGATTAGTAGGACAGTTTCAATAATTAATACACTGCATATTATTGTCTTCTTAGTGGTTATTCATTGTACAAGATGCAGACATGATATCCTGTCCAAAAAGTATTAGTGCAAATCTTCTCATTGAATTAAGAAAAAACAGCTATATATCTATCCTGTTTTGAATATACGGGTACAAAATGGTCTTTCTTTTGTATCCCCTTTTTTGTTTAGTTTTGTCAGAGATAGATATGCTATTGCCATTTAAATATTGTAGGTGCGTGAATTCAGCAAAATAATCCAATATAGTCCAGTAGTCTATAATAGTAATGGGTTATCTGTAGGACTGGTAATGTCAGAAGTTGTTGACTCGAGTCTTTTATAGCTCAGCATATTAATATGGCTTTGCTTTTTTATACCTCATTTTTATAATTTTCTGCTGGATGGTTAAGACCAAGATAAAACAAGACCTACATAACAAGAAATGTAACTTTTGTATCTGATAAGGTCAGTCAAATCTCTTCAGGATTTACCCCGAAACCCTTCTCCCCCCCGAACCAGGGATTGAACTCAGGCCCTTGTGCTTGCTGGGCAAGCACTTGTTCTATTGAGCTATCTCCCCTTTCTTCTTTTTTTTCTTGCGGGGGGAGGTGGGTGGGTGGGGAGGAACTACCCTGAAACCCTGTGCCACAGTTTGTAGATCCTTTGTCAGTGTCAGCCACGTGGATGAGTCACGGCCATTGCTTGACCAATTTGCTCTCTGTGAAAGCCTGACAGAATGTTTTCTCTCCATGTGACAGCAGAGCTCTATTGTATGGCTGTGCCAAACGAGCTTTCCAGAAACCTAAGTTATGTTTTAAATGAAGAATGACTTTCACCCTGCTTTCAACTTTAAAATGTATAGAAAAGTAACTGACCCTCATGGCCATGTGTGTGCTGACTCCTCACCCTTCTGACAGGGTTTTTTATTCTAGATGTGGACAGTTAGGGGGTTATCAGCTGTCCCCAGGTTCATGGGTGGAGCAGGACAAGCAAGTAGTTCCCCAGATCCAGAGTTTTCAATTTTATTGCCCAGGAGCAGGCAGGGTGGGAAGGAATCCCCTGGTCCTCCGAATACCTCTAAACTGGCATCATTCATAGTATACAAGGATGGCCAGGCCTGGGTTCCCTTAAGTGGTTCTAGGGCCCTCACTGGTCCTTGTGAATGGTCCACCCATGCACATTGCACAACCTGGTTTGTCTAATAGTGTTCACCTCAGTGAGCAGCTCTAGGAGGCAGACATTACTCATCTCAAGCTGGAAGCCATGGGTGGTGCCACACCACAGCTCTTTGCTCACTTTTCTATCTTCTCTCCCCTCCCTCCCCAGAATCTGGCTCAGGTTCACTTTATGTCTGGCTTATGCTTTACAAACAGGCCTCCCTCCTGAGGGCTGGCTTCCCCCAAGCCTGCCCACACCAGGCCCTGGGAGACTCCCTGCAACAACCTCATGAGTGAGATCTGCTTGGGCTCCTGTGCTCCTGGGGGAAGCCACCGCTCTGCATAGGATGCAATTGCCCGGTGTCCCAGGGCAGCTCATGCTTCCATTGTTTGCAAGGAACCATTGTACCTGCAGGCCTTTCTCACCCTTTTCCACTTAACTAAGTCCACTGCCAGACTCCTCCAAAGGCCATGCAGCACCTGACGTGGTTCCAGGGGGTGTAGTTCACTGCCATGGTGATGACCAATCCCTCAGCCCATCTCACACCCTTCAGTGTGTGCTCCTTGGGGCAGGAATCCTTTCCCCCACCTTAAAGGGTCTAGGCATGCAGCACTTACTTTAAAAAGTGAAGGAAAAAAATTAGTAAAATAAACAATGGAAAAAAAAAAGAGAGAACGACTTTCACATCTCATCCAGGCTGCTGCTGCTGCTTGACATAAATGTAGGATAAAGGCAGTAGGAAGACATAAATTATAAATTGTGGTGTTGAAAACTTCAAGTGCTCTACTCAACTTGTTGCCTACTTGCTTAAAGACTGACAGGTACTGAACCCATACACTGAGAGTCATTCACTTCTGGAATTGAGTAGCAGAGAAGACCTTGGTACCCTAGGCAGGAAGTATTTTAAGGGCCACCTGGGGCCCTTTGTGTGTACATGTGGGCACATGTTCTTGGGTCTCCACATGGTGCAGGGGGCCACAGTGGACTTGTCCTAACTTTGGTCCCCTAGCTCTCTCACAGAACTCTCTTGGAGTTTGTCTCATTTTTTATTAGAAACATGACTAGACTTCCCTTTAAATATTCTTAAGCATTAGTGTAGCTTTGCAGCTGAAGCACTAAATTTATATTGAGACCTGAGACTGGGAGACCAGGTGCTCAACTTCATCATCTTGAATTCCGCTTCAGTACAGTATAGTGGGAATCAAGACAAATATCTGAGAATTTCATTGCATTTATATGAAAAGAAGTGGAGAAGTCATATAGAACATTCCTGCTAAATATGATATGCCATAAGTTTACTATTGATAAAATACTATGCTTAAGGAGTTCTACCAGAAGAGTTTGAGTGTGGATTTAAATCTTCTCCCATCCCACTCTCTCAACCATATATGTACAAAATCAATAAATATTATCCACATTAAGAGTTTTCATTTGTGATCAATGAGTTTGTCAAGAAAATTCTGATTATGAAAGTTATAAAAAAGAAACCTAGTAAACCCAATTTTTTCCAAATAATCATTATTTTGAGTGGCTTTCTACATTCTTCTGATGCTTGTTTATATATAAGCTCAGCATACAAACCAAATAATATTAGGATTTGCAATCATGAACAATTTAGTGTTACAGCAACATGCAATTTCTAGATAAAAAGATAAAAGTGTTGGAGATATAGCTTATTGTGAAGGACTTGGGTTCATTGCCCAGCATGTCAAAAACAAAAGTAACTTACTTTACTTTGGTGTTGAAGCACAGCTAGAAGTTTCATTATCAGACACCTGTTAGACACCTGCTCTGGCCTTAATCTTTATTCATCTGTGAAAACAATTTACTGTAATACATTGCCTGCTTATGAATATTGGCATTTAATTTTCTAATAATGTGTTGGTGACAGACATACCACTTTATTGTTCAAGATGTCAGAATTTCCAGTGGGATCATTTTCTAATGTGACAGAAAAATTTATTAATTCAATATATTTGATGGAATAATTCAATAATGATGACTAAGAAACTAAATGACTCATCTTTGAAATGGAAAGATGAAAACTGCATTTTTCTAAAGTCAATTTGTGATAAAAATTCTATAAGTGGTGTTTCTGCATTTAGGGCCTAAATCCCATTAATTATGATTGAATAAATCAGGGGGGTTACTTGAACCCAAAACCTCAAGACCAACCTGGTAATACATCAGTACTATATCTCAAAGAAAAAAAAAAAAAAGAAAAACCCGCCTCACCTCCCACCACTGTATGCATACACATTCTTTATTTCAGAATGAGCATAGATTTAAAATGGTGAAAAGAAACTGGAGAATTCTCAACTATTCAACAACTGTGATTCTTTACAGTAACATCTTACGTTTTTATCAGTCTTTGGTCAACTGCTCCTAGTCCCTCCTTTAAGAAGGTTTTTTTTTTTTTTTTTTTAACTCATTTATTGCTGCAGTTTCTTACCTCCACTGATTTTACTCTTACTCATCAAGGTAATAGACCCTAAAACATTTTAGACCATATTATGAAAATACTGAAATGCAACAGCCTTCATGTGACAGACAAAAATAGACATTCTAGGCTGCATAAGCACCTGCCTGGCAAGCACAAGGTCCTGAGTTTGATTCCTGGTTAAAAAAAAATAGGCTTTCTAATGAGAAAAGAGGTAGTAAGGCAGATAAAGTATACCAAAAAGTCTTATTACCAGCCCAATACTCATTTAATGAATAACAAAATAGTGACATCCAACTGAACATAAAGTGCTACTAAAACTCACATATAACTGCAAAGGACTAAAATTAGTGCTAAATGTGATTCACTACATTTTCTTATTTCATATATTTATTACCATAATTATTACTATTTAAGTTAAAGCCATATTTATACACTTAGTTTCATAAATCCTGCAGGAGAAAAACTGATATCAAAATTTTGACTAATATTCTGCAAAAATCATGATTGAGATAACAGAAGAAAGAAGTAAAGAAAGAGCAAATTCTTTGAATAGATTTTAAAAACTGTATATGACATACACATCATTCTAATCATGAAGTCCAAATGCTGCTACATGATTTTTATCATTTAGGTTCTCGATAGATTTTATGAGCCAAAATGAAACAAGAGAAGACAAAGTATGACATGTAAAATAAAAAACAACTGATAACTACCCTAAATTGGAAGACTACCCAAAATTTCAATAGAAATCTGTAGGAGACACTTCCAGGTCCTTGTCTCAGTCCAAGAAGCCAATATTTATAATCCCAAAGTTACATTATTGGAATCATCAAGTTGATTCCAATCTACCACTTTCAATGCAACCCACAGTGAAAATAAAGACACTAAATTGTATTTTCAATCACTGGGGAGTCAAGGGGCTCTAAGTCCAGCCATGAAGATGGCTTTCTGGAACCAAGAGAGTGACCCAGGGCCTCACTCAGTTTTATTCAGTGGAGGAATGGCTTGAGGATTGACTGAGAATTGTGGGAAGTAGGTGACTACTGTGAGCTGAGCTAGCTGGGTGGCCTAAATTTACCTCTGCCATATGCAGAGAGAGTAATCTGCATTATATAGTATCTAATGTTTGGTAAGTCTGGTGCTTCAGCTTTTTTTTTTTTTTTTGCTCATTAAATCTTTTATTTTATTATAGTTAATATAATTTTACAGTTCAGTAGCCTCTTGTGGCCAGTATGTACAATAATGGGCCGATTAAACTTGGCTTGTTAAGAGAATGTATTTTAATTAATTAATTAATTAATTAATTATTTCCATAATTTTGTTGAGAAACAAATAACAATGAGACAGTTTCAAACCAAATTGGTAGGACGGTTTCAATAATTAACACATTGCATACATTCTTCCTAGTGGTTAATTGCTGTACAAGATGCAGACATGATATCCTATTTACAAACACTATTAGAACAAATCCCTCTATTCATTAAAAGAATGTAACTATATATCTATCCTAACCACTTTGAATACACAGATACAAAATGGACATTCATCTGACACCTCCTTTTTTGTTAAGTTCCGTTAATTGAATATTATAGGTGTGTAAACTCAGCAAAATATTCTAAAAGAGTCCAGTAGCCCATAATAGTATTGAGTCTTCCGCTTGACTGGCAATTTGATGTAGTCTTTCAAGCCCCAGGAAGTCATAGCCTCTATCTCGAGGCTCAATCCCAGCTGGTGGCGCGGAGCATTAGCTCTACCATCCTGTCTCCACCTGGCTCACATTAAGGAGCAGCAGGTATAGGTTACCAGGGAAACATGCACACCACCTTCAGAGACTATCACCAGCACCTCAGCTAGACCAATAGACATTGCTTAAGGCCAACTAAAGGATAAGCAGAAGTCCTAGCCAGCTCTGTACAGAACAATATGAGGAAATAAGGTCAGGCTCAGTCAAAATGGAGACAGTCACTCTTCTTTCAAGGAGAGCTGCTCAGGTGGTCCTCCACAGAAACCAATGTCATTAGATTAACAAACACTAAGCACCAAACAAAATGAAATCACTTTATTTAGAAAAGATGAATTTAAAAATGAATTAACCTAGTTGCACATGAGATTAATATACCAGTGATAATCTCCGATTAACATTTGTGTAAACTACTTCAAATTGTCTGAGAAATGAAATAGGTGTCACCCACAAAAGCCAGAATAAAAGGTAAAACTGTAACTAAGTCATGCATGCTACTAGTTCAGAAATCTTTTACATTTTTCTCTCTGATAGGGTTTCAATATTTCTAATTGTTTAATGGAACTTTCTTCTTGGCCCATTAAAGCAAAATTCACCATTACCTTCCACCCACTAACTCAACAATGTGTTCATTTTCTGTTCCCTGTCGATATGCCCATCATTTTCTGCAATACAAAAGCATTTCTGAGTCATCATCGACTCATTCCTTTCATCTTCTGATTTCAGTCACCACAAAATCTTATATAATTGTTTTGCAAAATAACTCTGGATTCTATCCATGTGCCTGTAATTTCGTAACCTTGGCACCTTGTTCTTGCGCAGCCTAAATTCTCCTTATTTCCTGCTCCTTTATGCTATATCACTTCAGAGAAACAGCTTTCTGACTGCAAAGTCAAATTGGTGGGAATTCAAGTCTTATTCATTCTCTCAAGAACTTCACAGTGAAAAGTATTTTCAAAGAAGTCTGCAAAAGAAAGTCTGGAGCCAGACTGCACAAGTTAAAATTGGCTCTGACAATTCCTAATAACACTTTAACTATTTCATCTTTAGAATAAAATTCACCATGGTACCTAAAGCATAGGGTTATGGTAAGAATAAAAAAAGCCAACACATGTAAACTGACTCCACTAATGTTTCATGCTTGAAAAGTCCTTATTGTTTTTATTTTTGTAGAGGATCCTTATCATTTTCTGGCACTATCAAAAGTCACAACAGCTGGTTTCTCCCTAAATTTCATTTCTCATCTTCATACTTGCTGACTACTTCTTCTCAAGACACCAGCCCACACTACTCTTATTAGCTCTTGTGATTGCTTCAACCTCTCCATCATTATTCTGTCCTCCAAAGCAAATCCCACTGGGGATACAGTTCAGCGGTACAGATGCCTGCCTGGAAAATGCAAGGTCCTGAGTTTGATTCCTGGTACAAAACCAACAAAAAAAACCCCACCCTATTATTGACCCTTTCAATTTTTTCAGACTACAAGGGAAAGGATGATACAAATAGTCAACCAAGGATAGGTGGCAAAGAACATATCTTACTACAGAATATTTTGAAAACAATAATCAAACTGATGAGAAGTCAGTCTTTCAGAAATTCATTATTTCAAATTCAGAAATGCACCAAAAAATAACCATTGCTTGTGATACTCCTCTTTGTCCTGTGTTTAATTGTTTGTCCTATTTAGTGGGTTGCTTCTGTTCTCATTCATGGAGTTCTGATCATTTTGGTCCCTCTCTAGAACATCTTTCAGTAGTCTGTGTAGGGTTGGCTTTGTCATCATGAAATTCTTTAGTTGTTCTTTGTCATGGGAGTATTTCATTTCTCCATCAAACTTGAAAGACAGTTTTGAAGGGTATAGTAGTCTGGGCTGGAATTTGTTTTCATAGAGGACTTGAAGTACTCTGCTCCATGCTCTTCTTGCCTTCATGGTTTGTGAAGAGAAGTTAGCTGTAATTTTGATAGGTTTTCCTTTGAATGTGATCTGCTTCTTTTCTCTAGTGGATTTCAGTATATTATTCTTGTACTGGATTTCTGGGATCTTGACCATTATATGTGTCAGTGTGTTTTTAATTGGGCTGAAGTTATTTGGTGTTCTGTATGCTTTGGTTACCTGAATGTCAGATTGTTTCCTCATATTTGGGAAGTTTTCTGCTATTACTTCTGCCCATATTCTTTTTGTCTCTTATGTATTGACTCCATCTTTCTCATTGATGCCTATTAGTCTCACATTGGTCATCTTCGCATCGATTACGCTAACTGCATGAATACTGCTGCAAGTACTTTTGTTATGCACACCAGAGGCTGTTGAAAACAATTTGTTTTTGTCTATCAAACCTTTCGGTATTGATTTTCTCCAAGTAAGTGTGAACTGCATAACACAAGGCACAGGCCTTATATCCTTTTGAAAGCAGTGCTTGTGAAGCCTGAGGAAAACCCATACACATTAATAACACCTTTCTTGTTTCATAGATTACCATATTGGCCTTCTAGGTAACCATATCCCCTAGGGCTCTGAACATTAAACATTTCTGTCAGTCTCTAAGGCCTTTGATCAATTACATGTCAATATTTCACATCTAAACTTCTCTGTATGGCTTTCAAAGTCCCAGCTACTTTACCCTTACTTCATCATTCTTATGTACCTCCTTTATCTCTCATTTTACCTACAATCATAAGTTACCCTTTCTGTATCTTGTCTGGTTTCAGCATGCAGACAACAGGGTAGTAATTATATTGAATCAGTTACTGAATGTAGTGGTGATGAACTAGTGTCAGTGCTTTTTTCTTTTTTTGTCTTTTTGAGACAGGATCTTGCTATGCAGTTCAGGCCGGCCTTAAAATCACTTTGTAGTCCAGGCTGGACTCAAACTTGCAAGGATTCTCCTGCCACAGCTTCCCAACTTCTGGGCTTACAGGCATGTGCCACCACACCCAGCTGTCAGTGCCTTATACTTGCTCACAAGTAGAATGTAAAACTTCTTGTGGATGAAAAGAAAATGATAGAACTTTATAAATGCACTACAATGCTTAACCCAGAGCTGTTAACAAAGTACTGTTTTCCTGGAAATTTTACTTTTAGTGCCTACTGTGTTGAAGAGTGTACCTGACTCCCTGCTGTCCCCCACATTTTCAGTTTGGGAAGCACTTTGTCTCTGGTCTCATTCTCAAACTTGAATTCCCTAAGTATTATATCTCTCATTGCTTACCCTTAAAGAAAAAAATGTAAAGGAGGATATTGCATGTATCAAGTTCAAGTTCAAATTTGTTGTGCCTGATATCTGAATTGTCTCATAAAAATCTCATTTTATTAAGGACTTCTTTTTTATATTTTATCTAATTTTATTTAAATATAATTGACAAATAAAATTGTTTATATTTAAGTTGTATAATGTATTGCTTTGACATGTGTCTATTTTATGAAATGTTTGCCAAAATCATTAGTTAACATATCCATTATATCACTTTTTCTCACTTTCTTTCATTGTTTTCTTTCTTTCTTATGGTGAGGACTTACTTTATTTCAAAGAGTAAAAACAAGAACAAGTAGCAAAAACAAAGAAAGAAACAGAGTAACGTACAACCATACATATGGTACAAATTTTCAAAACAAGAGTAACAAATTAACAGTGGTTGTTATATTACATATTTTTATCATCATATCTGTTGCTCAGATTAACTGATATAGGTATGGAAGATTGGATAAAAATTTAACATTAATGCTTATTTTCAATAAATCTTAATTCTTTTCTTGTCCTTTTTACTTTTTTATTTTTTAAATTTATTTACAGAGAGTATAATAATAATTCACTGGACATTAAACATGGTACACATTTAGAAGAACAAGATTAGCGGTATTGAACCGTAGATTTTGTATTGCACATTGCTGTCTTCAATGTAGTTGTTCAAATTGCAGATATTAGCAAATACAATTAGCCTAAGTGAAAAATTTAAACCTTAACTGCTATTTTCAAACAATTGATGGAATTAGTAGTACAATCATCTCAGCCATCCTGTATATATATTTGTGTGATTTTCCCCCTCCTTTTTCTTCCTATCATTTTTCTTTTCCCTCATCTTCATTGTTTATTCCTTATGTTCAGTTTCTTTCCATTTTATTAAATTAATTATATGCTTTAGATTTAATTTCTTCTTTCAGGTTCTTACATTATGGAGACAATATGATATGTACACATGTGGGTCTGATTTATTCTATTTATCAGTGTAGCTTCTACTTGCATACATTTACCTACAAAGGCTTTGAGTTTGTCTTTCTTTATAGCTGAGTAATACTCCATTGTATAAAAATACCACATCTTTTTCATCCATTCCTCAAGTGATGGGCATTTTGTTGTTTCCAAGATTTGACTATGATACCTTGTGCTGCTATAAACATGGGTGCACATATAACACTGTGCTATGATGTTTTCAGTTCTTTTGGAAAAAATGCCTAGAAGGGGAATAGCTGGGTTGAGTGGGATTTCCCTCCCTAATTTTCTGAGAAGTCTCCACACTGATTTTCTTTCTTTCTTTCTTTCTTTCTTTCTTTCTTTCTTTCTTTCTTTCTTTCTTTCTTTCTTTCTTTCTTTCTTTCTTT
>NW_004524721.1:4580636-4584849 GCF_000260255.1 Octodon degus
CTCTCTCTCTCTCTCTCTCTCTCTCTCTCTCCTTTCTTTCTTTCTTTCTTTTTCTTCTTCTTCTTTCTTTCTTGCTTTCTTGCTTTCTTTTTTGGAACCAGGGATTGAACTCAGGCCCTTGCACTTGCCAGGGAAGCACTTATTCCACTGAGCCATCTCCCTGACCCCTCCACACTGATTTTCATAGTGGTTGTACCAGTCTACATTCCAAACAGTGGAGAAGGGTTCTTTTTCCCCCTATAGCCTATCCAGCATTTGTTATTAGTTGCTTTCTTTGTGATAGCCATTATTTCTGGTGTGAGATGGTATCTCAATATTATTTGAATTAGCATTTCTTGAATGACCAGTACTGTGGAACATTTTTTCATGGATTTATTTGCTATTTGTATTTATTCATTTAAAAAGTGTGTATTCATCTCAGATGCCTATTTTGGATTGGGTCTTTGAAATTTAGAGGCCTAATTTTTTTTCATTCTTTATATATTCTAGGTATAAATCCTTTGTCTGAGTGACTGCTGATTAATATTTTTTCCCAATAAGTGGGTTGTCTTTTCACTCTGTTGATGTCTTTTCACATGCAGAAACTTCTCAGTTGTTGATTCTTTGAAATATTTCTCTACCAGTTTGGTTTTTATTCATGAACTCTCTGCCTACTCCTATGTCTTCAAGATTTCCACGTACTTTCTCTTCCAGTAGACTTAGTGTTTTTGTTTTAATGTTTAGATCTTTGATACATTTTTTTAACCTGAAAAGGGGAAACATTTTTTAAAAAAGTTCCCACGAAAAGGAACAAAGACCCTATACCCACCCCCACTCCCAACATGTCACCGAGAGAGGGCCACTTTGGAAACAGAGCCTCCACTGAGCTCTGTGGATGACCCCAAACTCTTGAAAGACCCGATTCAGAACCAGTTACCAAGTCATCCTTCATTCCCTACTCACAAAACCATAAGAAATAATAAATGTTTATTGTTATTTCATGTGTTCTCCCAAGCCAATCCATTATCTATATAACAAGTGGATTCAAACAATCTTGTAGAGATATTAAGGAAGAAAAAATAGAATGAGAGGTCTATTATATTAATATGATTATTTCCCAGTATTACTATCTCCCATTGACCTTAAACACTTCTGTTACAGAAAATAACCTTGGGCTGGGGATATAGCTCAGTAGAATAAGCACTTGCCTGGCAAGCACAGGGTCCTGAGTTTCAATCTCTGGTACCACAAAAGAAAAAAAAAATCATGCAATCTAACATCTCATTATAAAAGAAAAATCATGAATCAATTCATTTGAATTCTATTTCATGACAGAGAACAATCTAATAAATATGATACTGTGCTGAAAATTTCTTGGGCTGGTGAGATAGCTCAGCAGACTAAGCACCCACTTTGGCAAGAGCAGGGACCAGGGTTTGATCCTCAGTCCCGCATGCCAACCTGGCTCCACTCTAGGGGTGGCAGAATCCAGACAGGGTGGCACATGCCTGTAATCCCAGCACTGGGAGACTGAAAACAGGAAGATCACCACAAATCCGACTTTGATCTATTTTGACTTTAGTTTAGTGTGTGATGATAGATCCAGATCTAGTTTTTGTTTTCAACATGTGGACGGCCAGTTTTTCCAGCACTATTTGCTAAAGAGGCAATCTTTCTTCCAGTGAACTTGTTTGGCCCCTTCATCAAACATAAGGTGGCTGTGTGTGTTTATAGCTATATGTGCAGCTTCCAATCTGTTCTACTGATCCTCAGATCTTTTATTTTTTGTCAGTACCATGCTGATTTTATCACAGTAGCTTTGTAGTATAATTTCAAGTCAGGGATTGTAATGCCTCCTGCCTTGCCTTTGTTGCTCAGGTTTGCTATTGCTATTTTAGGTCTTTTCTGGTTCCAAATAAATTTTAGGAATATTTTCTCTAGGTCTGTGAGGTGTGTTGATGGTATTTTGATAGGGATTTCATTAAATCTGTATAATTTTGGGAGTATGGCCATTTTCACAAAGCTGGTTCTTCCTATCTAGGAGCAAGGAACATCTTTCCATTTTCTGAAATCCTCTCTGATCTTTTTTATCAGAATATTATAACTTTCATTATATTGATCTTTTCCTTCATTTGATATGATAGATTAATTCCTATGTATTTCATTTTTTTGGATGCTATTGTGATAGCTATCGTTTCTCTAATTTCTCTCTTGGTATCTGTGTATATGAATGCTACTGATTTTAGGCTATTGACTGTTTATGCTGTCATGCTACTGAATTTGTTTATTAATTCTAGGAGCTTCCTGGGGACCTTTTTGGGTCTTCCATGTAGAGTATCATGTTGTCTGCAAATAATGATAATTTAACTTCTTCCTTACCTATTCTTATTCTTTTTATTTCTCTCTCTCTTGTCTAATGGCTCTAGCTAATATTTCCAGAACTATATTGAATAGGAGTGATGATAGTGGGTGTCCCTGTCTTGTACATGATTTTTGAGTAAAAGCTTTCAGTTTTTCTCCATTTAGAATGATTTTGGGTATTGGTTTGTCATATATGGCTTTTATCGGATTGAAGTAGAAGCCATCTATTCTAATTTTCTGTAGGGCTTTCATCATGAATGAGTCTTGGACTTGGTCAAAAGCTTTTCATGTATGTATTGAGATGATCATGTGGCTTTTGGTTTTTGCTCTATTGATAAAGTATATTACATTTATAGATTTGCATATGTTGAACCATCCTTGAATGACTGGGATGAATCCTTCCTGGTCATGGTGCATAATCTTCCTCATGATTTGCTGCCTTCTGTTTACTAGTATTTTATTGAGGATTTTTGCATCTATGTTCATGAGGGAGATTGGCTTGTAATATTCTATTTTGATTGAGATGTTCTGCAGTTTTGTCATGAGTATAATACTTGTATCCATAAATGATTTGGGGAGTATTGCTTTCTTTTCAATTTTATTGAAGAGTTTGAGGAGTACTGGGATTAAATATCTTTTAAATTTCTTGTAGAATTCAATTGTGAATATATCAGGACCTGGACTTTTCTTTGTTTGTAAGTTTTTATTACATTTTCAATTTCATTGGCTGATATCAGGTTATTCATAGTTTTTATATCTTTTTGGTTCAGTTTTGGTAATTTGTACCTATTTAGGAATCTGTCTATTTCTTCTGTGTATGCAATTCTATGAGAGGAAAGATTTTTAAAATAGCTATTGATGATCTTCTGAATATCCACATGATCTGTAGTAATTTCACCCTTTTCATTCCTTATTGATTGAATTTGAGTTTTTTCTTTCCTCTTTTTGATGAGGTTGGCCTGGGATTTATCAATTTTATTTAGTCTTTTAAAGAACCTTCTATTTGATTCATTAATTATTTGTATTCATTTCTTTTCTAAATTGCATTAATTTCTGCTCTAATATTTATAATTTTCTCCCATCTTTGCATTTTGGGCTTGGTTTGCTCTTCTTTTTCTAAAAATTTGAGGTGCAGCATTAGGATATGTTTTTGTTCTTATTCTGTTTTACTAGTGTGTGAGTCCACTGCTACAAATTTCCCTCTGAGCACTGCTTTCATTGCATCCCAATAATTCTGGTAAGTTGTGTGTGAATCTACACTGACAAGGAGTGTAGATATTGTTTAGTTTTCTATTTAATTACATCTATAACCATTGGATGCTGAGGAAGGCGTTGTTTAATTTCCATATGTTTATGGGGGTTTTGAAATTTCTATTGACATTAATTTGCAGTTCCATTGCACCATGGTCAGTTAATGTGCATGGGATAATTTCTCTTTTCTTGCATATACTTAAGCATGATTGATGGACTAGTATGTGATCTATTTTAGAAAATATCCCTTGTGTAGCTGAAAAGAATGTGTATTCAGATGTTGTTGGGTAGAACACTCTGTAAATGTTCACTAAGTCCATCTGTTCAAATGTTTGGTTTAGTTCTGCTACCTCTTTGCTAATTTTTTGTTTGCTTGACCTATCTTTTTGAGATAAGGGGTTGATAAAGTCCCCTGTTAAGATTGTGTTTATGGTTTTTAGATTTTCAGGTCTATTAAAATTTGTCTTATATAGTTGTATTCTCACATATTTGGTGCATACATATTTATGATTATTATATCTTCCTCTTGAATTTTTCCCCTAACCATCATATAGAGACCTTTTTTTTTCTTTTCAAAGTTTTATTGATAAACATATAGCAATGAGACAGTTTCAAATCAAAT
>NW_004524721.1:4586114-4597971 GCF_000260255.1 Octodon degus
TATCAGTATATATAGTTAGTCAGGGTGAGAATCTTTCCAATTAGCTCCTAGATTAAAGAATCTTCTGAATATTCTCCAGATCATTGCCTTGCTCAACTTTTACATATAACTACATGGCTTAACATTGTCATGTTTCCTAGCTCTAGAGACCTTTTTTATGTTGTTTGATCATTCTTGGTTTGAATTTCAAATTTCTGTGAACAGAATTTCTACCCTTGCTTTTTTCTGAGGTCCTGGAGCATGTAGTATTTTTTTCCATCCTGCGACTTCCAGCCTATAAATTTTTTTATGGGTTAAATGTGTTTCTTGTATAGAGCACATTGTTGGATTTTTGTTTCTTGACCCACGCTGCCAATCTGTGTCTTTCTTTTTGTGTGTGTATTTAGTACAGAATTTACAGGGTCTCACTACACAGATTGGACTTGTAGTGATCCTCCTGTCTTCAACCTCCCAAGTACTGGGATTACAGGTACATGACACCATGCCCAGTCTCAATTGCTGTCTCAGCATGTCCCAAGGGTGGGGCTAACACAGCACCCCAGGGATCAAACCCCGGTCCCTGTGTCTGCCTAAGCAGGTGCTTTAATCCACTGAGTCATTTGGCCATCCCAATCTATTTCTTTTAATTGGTGAATTGAGTCTATTCACATTTGTGGATATAATTGATATGTATTGGCTTATGTTTGCCATATTAATTTCTTGCTATTGGTTCCCTACTTTCCTGTTTCTAATTGTTTGTCCTATTTGGTGGGTTCTTTCTGTTGTTCTTGGAGTTGTGGTCCTTTTGATCCCTTCCTAGAAAGTCTTTTTTAGAACTCTGTGTAGAGTTGGTTTGGTTGTCATTAATTTCTTTAGTTGTTCTTTGTCTTGGAAGTAATTCACTTCTCCACAAATTTTTAAAAAGGGTATTGCAGGGTATATCAGTTGATGTTGAAATTTTTTTCTGTAGAACTTGGAATACTTCATTCCATGCTCTTCTTGACTAGAGGGTTTGTGCTGAGAAATCTGCTATATTCTGATGGGTTTTAATTTAAAAGTGATGTTTCTTTTCTCTAGCAGCTTTTAGTATGTTGTTCTTGTTCTGAATTTCTGGGAATTTGATTATTATATGTCTGCGTGTACATTTAGTTTGATTGATGCTACTTGGAGTTCTATGTGCCTTGGCTACCTGAAAGTCAGATCATTTCCCCATATTTTGGAAGTTTTATGCTGTTACTTTTGCCAATATTCTTTGTATGTCATTTGTGTTGGCTTTTTTTTTTCATTGATACCTATTAGTCTTATATTGTTCACCTTTGCATTGTCTTCAGCTGTTAAATTTTTATTTCCTGGATCTTTGTTGTTTTTAAGAGCTCTTTCCTTTCCTTGTCATTAGCTACAACGATGCCTTCAAGGTCTGAAAGTCTATCTTCATTTGAATTCAAACAGTTTTGAATCTGCTTCGTGCATTCTATTTCTTTCCAATATTGCTCACTCAAGGTTTCCCTTATTTTTGGATTTGCCTCTATTTTTATCAGTGTCTTCTTTAGAAATACTTTGTAATTCTTTCATTATAGTTATCATTTCTTCTTTTACCTGTGAGATTATTTCTGATCTGATATCCTCTATACCCTTCTGCAGTGCTTCTTTACTTTGGTTGCTATTATTTCAGAGATTTCAGGTGTGTGGCTTCCAATTTCTTCTAAGCTGATGTCTCCTGATTTGTTTTTAATGGGCTCAGGGCCCAAGATTGTGTTTTGCTCCTTTGTTTGGTCATATTCTATTTCATAAAGGACTTTTTATTTTGATTTCTGTGATTTTTTTATGGAAGTTTGATAGTACGTAGCTGTATCACTGCAGTCAGAACCTCTCTGTAGAGTCTCCTTCCCCTTCTTTCATTTTGAAAGATGTCTTCCAATATCTGGTGATGTTAAATGATACCACTTTGGAAAGCTCACGAGAATTCTCTGTGTTAGTAATACTGAAGCATTCTGTGACTGTGATTTTGGATGTAGATGTTTGAACTGGGAATCCTCAAGCCTCTACTCTCTGCCTAGGGGACTTGTCCCTGGCTGGATATGGGTAAGGGTTAGGGCATAGTGACACAAACTCTTCTATTTACATGTTTTCACTTGTTATCAGTCAAGCAGCTTTCTTTCATCCTATCAGGATGAAAGTTTCCTAACCTCCTCAGGAAGGGGAAGATGCTTTAGTATCATTGTTTTTCATGTTCCCCAGAATACATACCTTCTCTTGTCCTTTCTTCCACCACAATACATCAGTTTTCCTTCCTTTTTCAATTTTGTTCATTTGGTAATATTTTAATATAATGTTCACAATAATTTTCTATTCTCGTTGTTATTGTGAATTTGTCCATTTCTTATTTCTGTACATTCATTTTATTTGATCTTGGCAGAGAAAAGCATTGTACACTAGATTACCTTCAAATCAAAGTCCTACATTTTATTTCCATTGCATTCTGGACTCACTAGGTAAACATTTTCAATCCTTATATACCACAAAATGTCTATATTTTGCTTTCACATTTTACTGTGACTCACCATCATTTTCTCTCAGAAGTTTGGAGGTGTCCTTCCATAATCCTCTGGTTTGGTGCTTGCTGCTGAGGAGGTATCATGTCAGAATAACCTTTTTTTCCCTTACCTTACATTTCTTTTTTTCTCTTTGAAATTTTAATTTTTTTCTTACTTAAGACAATTCTGCTTGTAGATATTAATACATTTATCCTACTTAGCATTAAATGAGTCTTTTTAATCTGAAAATATGCCTTTCTTCAGATCTGAGAATCTTTTATACCATGCATTTATTTATTTTCTCCCATCCAATTTTTAATATTTTTATTTTGAAATTTAATAAGGATACTTAAAAATACTACCAGTAGAATCTGGATGAAAAGAATAGCCAATGGGCATTCAGTTAAAAAATCATTCCTGATTGCCACAATCTATAAAAAGCTTAAGCACAAACTTAAAAAGAAATGAGCCGAAATATATGAAGAAAATGATAACTTCAGAAGTTTGAGGTTTGATATTAAGTTATTTGCTCTCACTCTATTTTCCTAATGTAGGAATTCACTATTATAAATTCCTTCATTGAACTGCTCTCATTGCATCTCATAAGTTCTGGTATGATGTATTGCATTGTTGCTTAATTGTAGAAGCTGCTTATATTCTTTAATTTCATCTGTGACGTATTGTTTATTTAGGAGGATAATATTTAATTTACATGTTCTTATGAAATTCTTGTGGTTTCTTTTGCCACTGAATTTCCAATTTCCTTGCACTATGGTTTATAATATGCATGAGACAATTTTAATTCCTTTGCCTTTACTTAAGCATGTTCTATGAGCTTAAGTGTGGTCTATGAGCTTAAGTGTGGTCTATTTTGAAAAACTCCCCATGTGCATCTGACAAGAATGTGTATACTGACACTGTGGGGTGGAATACTTGGTAGACACCTACTAAATCCTCTTGTTCACAGGTTTGGTTCAGTTCTGATGTTTCTTGGTTGGTTTTTGTCTAATTGATCTATTTGTGACAGAGGAGTATTGAGGTATCCCATTACAATTCTGTTAGTATTTATTTGGTTTTTCAGAGATGTTAATATTTGTTTTATATAGTGGGAATGTTAGTATTTGGTACATATATATTTATGATTATTAACCTAAAATAGGAAAAAATGTTCAATTGTAAAGGGGAACTAGGGAGGGGGAAAGGAGAAAGGAAGAAAGGGAAAGGAAAAAACAGAAGAAAAACTAGAAACAAGGCTTTTATATATAAGAAGGGGAAGAGGGGTTGAAAGGAGAGTAAGGGAAAAAAGGAGCATCAAGAGGTATCATCTATAGGCACAAATTCTTTACGATGAATGTGAACATTTAATGTCTGAAATATACCAATAAATATAATTAATTAATTAAAAAAGCAATGTATAAAGAATATTTTAAAAACTTGACATACCATACTAATATATGGAAAGATTCATTACTGCATAACTATGTATATGAATTTAATCAGTAACTTAAATAATCCTGCTAGGATTTCTTATTTCCTGTTTGCACTACACAGCTTATCTATACTTGTTTTTTTTTAAAAAATAATTTTATTGAGAAAAAACGAGACAGTTTCAAAACCAATCAGTAGGACAGTTTCAATAATTAATACATTGCATATTGTTGTCTTTTACCTAGACTTATATGTGCATAACCAAATCCAGTAGAATTGTAATAAATCCCAGCTTGACATAATAGTTAGAAATTATTTCTAAAGGTCTGAATGAGATATGTGATTTGCAAATATCTAGTATAATAAAATACAGTGCTAGTATAGCAAAATTTGTAAGCAGTTCAATAGGGCAGAAACATGAATCAAGAAAGACAAATATACTTGCGAATTTTTACAGTAGGATGTGGATAGTTTTCATAATTATTGGGAAAACCTATGTTGTTAATAATTAGTAATGGTAAGAAGTTCTTCACCTTTTGGAAAATCACAAATCTGACTATAGTATTTAATACAAATCCATTACAATCTAAAGTATAAAAAAATAAAGTATGAAAGCAATAGAAGAAAGTATATGTATGTACACCTAGGATTTTTACTAAGAAGTAGTTTTGAAATATGAAAGAACACTCAAGATGCAGAGAAAAAGAGGCCATTTTCATGAGACAGAAATGTAAAAGTTTATTACAGTTAAAACTTTTCATAAAGGAAGTAAAAATACACCATACAATGGAAGAATATTTTTGTCACAACATATGAATTTTCTTTACTACTCAAACATCCACCCTTCATGAAATAAGAATAAAAAAATCAAATAGCAAGTGTACACATTATTTTAAGATGATCACAATAAGCAGTGAGGCAGTAAATAAATATATGCAATTATGCAAAAAAATAATCTTTTGATTGCAAAATTCAAAATAGTTTTTTAAATATGTTAAAATGCACAAAATAAATGTACCACTTTATTTTAAATTCAGTGGTGTCAAGTGGATTTATATTGTTGTGCAACCAATGTCTAGAACTCTTTCATCTGTAAATTTTTTTTCATCTTTAAAATTAAAACTCTAAATCTGTTAAGCATGAACTCTCCATTTCTTCTTCCACCTTAGCCCCAATCTCTCTCTACTTTATTTTATGAGTAACTGCCTCACCTAATTAAAATCTTTTGTTTAGCATAACATATTTGAGTTGCATCTATGTTGTAGCATGTGTCAGAATTTACTTCCCTTTAAAGTCTAATGAATATTCCACTACATGTAGACATTGTATATGGTTTATCCATCTACCCATCCCAGGCATTTGGGTTGCCTCTACATGGGTGCTTGGGTTGCCTCTAACCCTTTACTTAACACATGTAATGCTGCTCTCCACATACTATAATATCTGTTATTATCTCCACATACTATAATATCCAAGCAATGCTTTCAGTTTTTTCCCTTTACACATAAAATTACTAGATCATTTGATAATTTTAATTCTTGAAGAACTGTCATACTGTTTTCCACCAGAGCTACATTATTTCATATTCCCTTCAATAATATGCAAAGCTCTAGTTTGTCCACACCATTATCTGTATTTTTACAGTAGTTAATTCTATTAGATATGAGATAATATTCTCTCAGAATTTGATGATGTGTTTAATCATGTTGAATTTCTTTTCATATATATCCTGGCCAATTTTGTATCTTCTTTGGTAAGATGTCTATGCAAGTGTTTTTCCCATTTTTATTTAGATTATATTTTAGCTATTGTGCTGTACAAGTTCTTTATATAGTTGCTTTATTAGCCTCTTATAAGATAAATGATTTGCCAATGTTTTCTCTTTATTTTATTTTTATATTGTTTCAATCATTCTAATCGCACAACTAGATTACCATTGTTTCTTTTTTTATCATTTTAGTGTTTATTTATATTTTATCTATAAAGATATTTTCAACTTTCTTCTTGAAATATATTCTAGTTTTATTATTTTTGTTATGTGTTGTGTTATTTAGAAACTTTTTTATCTTAAGTTGCTTTCATACCAACCTCATTGTTGAAAGGTGTTTTCAAGAAGAACACAATTCCTGATTAATTATTTTTTATGTATTTGCTGTTTTGTTTTGTTTGCTCAACATTTTAAGGGTATATTTTTTCTACTGACATCTGTCATTTTTATTCTGGAGAAGCTGACTGTCAGTCTAATTTTGTGTTATTTTACAGTTAATATCTTTAGTGTCTGTTCTCTTTTGTGATCTTTCTTTCTTCTTCTTCTTCTTCTTTTTTTTTTTTTTTGGCAGAACCGGGGATTGAACTCAGGCCCTTGTGCTTGCCAGGGAAGTGCTTATTCTATTGAGCCATCTCCCAGCCCCGTGATCTTTCTTTTCATTTTGCATTCAACAGTTGTATTATAATAATTTCCTTCTAAATCTGTGGATTGCTGTTTTCCTCAGAATTCTGAATCTATTATGTAGATAAAATTATTATGAGGTTAAGCCTGTACTCTTTCATTTTTTTAAATTTATGTCTTTGATACAGGTCTTGCTGCACATCTTGGACTTGTAGCAATCCTCCAGTTTCAGCCTCCCCAGTGCTGGAATTATAGGTATCTGCCACCATACCTGGTTTCAGTAGCCCAGGTGGTCCCAGGGTGGGGCTGGAATGGCATACAGTACCAGGGATTAAACCTAGGTCCTTGTGTTTCCCAGGTAGTCTTAGACCGCTGAGCTATCTCCCCGGCCTGCCTATATCCCTTCATTACATTATTTCTCATCATTTTCACCTCTGACTTTTTCTTTACATTATCAACAGACTCTCAAGGAAAGGAGGTTAATTTAAATATTCAATTGTAAAAATTAAACGTAAACTTCTAGTCTTGCATATTATGTGAGTTTTAATTTTCTTCTATTTATTTTGTACATATCAGGCTGCTCCTGTTTCTCTTCCCCTCTGCTTCAGCCTGGTTGTCCTCTAGCACTAGGTCCCATTTCCTCACTTTAAAACAATTTTGAGGGAGAAAGATGTGATCTTTTATAGTATGTAGGTCTACTGTATTATAATTTTATTTCTTAGTTTTCTTCATAATAAACTCCTTGTGAGTGCTGATGCAAGCTCTGCCTATGGTGAGGCGCTGTGTACCTGTGAGAATTCCCCACTGAGATTGCTGTAGACAAAAAGGGCAGGACCCAAAGCACCTCTTTCTGTATACTTGAACTAGTTTCTGTTTGAGATGCAGGAAATTTGACATTGAAATGTAAGTGATCAGCACACATTTGTTACCATTCAGCCTAGGGTTCTTTTGCCCAACACAGATAGAAATACTACATCTCTTCTAGTAATCCAAGTGCTATCAAATAACAGAGGATAATGTTGGATGCCAACAGTTGACACAGCCAGCTGCTGGTGGCTGCTACAGGTGGCTGCACAGTCAGTGTCATTTTGTTCCAGATACCTATGGATTCTTACAGTGCTGGTCTCTGCTGCTGATCTTTTTGGCTACTGCTCTCTGAATCTCTTCAGTGCTAATGGTCTCAGCCTCTGGTGTTCATGAAATTTTGAACCAACTTCTGTGAATTCAACTCAGGGCAAGAATCCCAATGAATTTTGAGCTCTGCACTACCTAGAAATAAATAATAAACAGCTTATAAGACTACCAAAGTGTTTGTTTTAACTGGCCTTTGCTGAAGCAGGGTGGAGTTTGAGAAATCAGTACACCTTCTAGACAAATCTTAGGTGTAGAAAGAGTGATGCTTATATAGGAGCTATAGCCCTGTGGTTGGTGTAGGGCTCCAAGACAGGCTCAAGTGTCATGGTAGAGATCTAGTGTGGAGGAAAGGCTAAAAGCAGGGAATCTTCTTGAAAGATAACTGTGGGACAAAGGGTGATGTAGTGGGCTCAGATCACTCCCTGGCTGGTCTTAGTCATGCTAGGTTGTTCCTTCCTTTTCTTGAAAAACCAAATTTATCCTCTGAAGTGGTAGCAATTTGGGGAATTAGCCACACTGATATTTAAACTGAACCTATGTTGGAGTGGAATGAAGGGTGGCTCTTTGATAGTCACAGAGGACACCAAAGCAAGTTGTCCCAGACCATTAAGTAGGTGCAGGGAATGGAGGGCAGTGAGGGGAGGAGCACAACAGTCCCCTGCCAAGCCATGACCCCTCCAGTGGGCTCACACTCATTGACATTTAACTTCATTGAGGAGTCTGCCTTACTCACCATATCGCATGACTATGCCAGGGTAAAGTACAATCTCTCTGTAATGTTTTCTGGCTTGGGGAACGGAGATTAAATGCCTTTCCTCATAAGTGGCCCTTGGCTGGGGATGCTCCTATCTCCTCACTTGTTCTACCAGGTTTCTTGGTGGACTACAGTGCAATTCAAAGTACACTGTTCTTTTTAATAAGAACTTTAAAAAAGAGAGAAAGAGTACAGTATAGTATTAAAACAAAACATTGTGAATGATATAGAATTTCACTCAACAAAATGATGTGAATTTCACAGTATTTGTTGTATTGCATAGTGTTGTCTTCAAATAAGTTGTTCATATTAACAGATATATGCATACAAAATTGGAAGAAAAGAGAAAAAAGTATAAGAAAGTAAGAAGAGAGAAAAAGGAAAAAGAATTGAAAAAGGAGAAAAAAACAAATTAAGGATTCAGTGCTCCTTTCCATAGAGCTGCAGAAGCTGTTGGTGAGGTTATAGGGAAGGAAGAAAGTGCAGTTCAGAAAACACCTGGTTAGAAAGCAATCCTTACACTGCCGAGGACAGCTGTGTCAACTGCGCATCCTTCCATGCTACTGTTGCTGTTGACAGGGTTTTAAAACTTATCTTCCGTGCTTTCTGTCATGTTCTGTTTCTGAAAGCAAAGGGCATACGTAGATGAACATTATTTATCCCACTGGATGGGGACCTAATGATAATGTCTTTAGTCTGTTTTCATTTTTAGGCATATTCTGCACTGCTAGCCTGGAATATTGTATATGCATGTTTCTGTATATTAGCTTCCTCTCCAGATCTTAAGAACCTTTGTCTCATTTATGTAATATTTATTTGAGACTGTTGTTCATCTTTATTTCATAAAATAGGTGTCTTCAGAAAAAAAAATAAGCTTTCCTAATATCCACTTCTGATCTCTCTTGAAGAGCCTGATCATTCTATGAGAGTTTCAGCTGGGTTCCAGGAGTGTCAACTAATTGCCTAAATGGCAGGGTAGCTTACGGATTGCTTTCATCTTTTTCTGTGGGTTTAGAGACTTAGGTGTTTTGAACTGACTGCGGCTATGTTATTCACACTTCCTCAGAAATGTCAGTTGCATCTCATCTGGGCTTCTGACTTCATATTTTTTTTTTTTTTTTTTTTTTTTTTTTTTGCAGTGTTAGGGATTGAACCCAGACCTTGCACAAGATAGGCAAGTGCTCTAGCATAGGATTTTAACCTTAGTCTTCATTTCACAAAAACTGCATTTTCCTATTTTTCATTTAAAAAATGCAAAATCCCACAGGAAAGTTTAAAAAAATATTACAATAAATATCCATGTATCCCTAAGCTAGATATGTGCATGCATGTATAGCTTGTTTTGTTGGTTTTAGACTATTTGAAAGGTGTATATAAGTGGTAGGCTTTTTGTTGTAGTTTGAAAAAAAAATTCATCATACAACTCTAAAAAGCAAACATTATATAACACAGCTACAATGCTATTTTATTTTAAAAATGTAGTCACATTACTATAAGATTCTCTAATGATTCTTTTGATATTATGTTATTTCACAAATATGTATTTATCCCTTGTATTTTATAATTATGTTTTCAATTTGTGGCATAATCAAGATCAGGGTTGTGTTCATCATTTTTATGTAATCTTTAATATAGATCGGTGATCCTCTTTTTATATTTCAAACTCAGACACCAACATATTTTTAGGCAGAATTATATTTTAGGTTTATTGGAAACATAAATGTCTCTGAATTTAATAAAATTATTTATCTTTGAAATAATTATATTCCAGTAAAAATTAATTATACATTTGTAAATCTGCAAAATATCTCTTCATGGCTGACAACCTGTCTTACTTTATTTTGTTAACATAAGTTGAACAAATTATACTCATTATAAACATTTATAGCTTGAGAATTATTTAAATTAGAAATACTGCAATTCATAAGACTCATTTCTTCTGTCACTAAGGGCATAAATATAATGTCTTTAACCACCAACACATATCTCTGTCTGACTATCTTATTACTTCTATTTCCCTTGTACTTGCACCAACTCTTTTGTCCTTATTTTTGGTGTGTGTTACTTTTCCTTTCTTTTTCCCTGTGCATCTCTCCCTCCCTCTACTATCTATATCAGCAGTGAGTAAGGAATTCTTGCTATGAATATTTTGTGATAAGCAATAAGTATCCAAACATTTAGTCAAAGCAAATATAATTCTTTGTTCTGTTAAATGTGCAGTGGTTTAAACCTAATCTCAATGAGCCTCGGTATACGCCCATGAATCAACTGGGGTCAGAGACACCTAAATAGGTAAGGCTCATGTGAGCCACATGATTGGTGCACAAGTCAACGATTTTTCCTAAGTTCACACATATACTAAATGATGCAACTGGGATGTGGGGTGGAGCAGCTAGAGCCAGATGTCGTGAACCCAGTCACTACAATTTGCTACTTTCTCATATTCCTATGAGAGTTTGAGTTTTCAATCCTTATTTTTGTCCCTTGTGGAGGACCACCTGAATAACTCTACTTGAAAGAAGAGCAATTGTCTCCAATTTGGCTGAGCCTGACCTTATTTCAATGTATTGTTACGTATGGAGATGGTTAGGACTTTTCTTATCCCTTCAGTTGGTTTTAAGCAATGCATAGCAGTCTGACCGAGGTGCTGACGTAGTCTTTGCAGACAGCAGGCATGTTGCCCTGAACCACCACCCATTGTTCCCTTGTTGACCCTAGACAAGTCAGGATGAAGAGCCAATGCTCCATGCTGTCGGTTGGGACTGAGCCTCAAGATGGAAGCTATGACTTCCTGGGACTTGAAAATGCTTCAGAGCTGAAGCATCAACCCTAAAACATGAGATACTATCTCAGTTTCGTAATGCAGATTACTTTTTCTGAAGATCTTTTTCTCTGCACATTGCAGAGGTGATTTAGGGCCACCTGCCTAGCCCAGCTCACAGCACTCACCTGTTTCCAGCCATTTTCAGTCACACATCTTTAAGTGACTCCTTTCCTCATGACTCAATAAAACCAGGTTCCGCCTTGTGTACAGCCCTTTGTTCTGCATAGCTGTCATCATGCTGGACAATACAGGATTGTAGCAGGACAGTCCTGTGACATTTTTTTCTTGTCTCTATTTTTCATTTATTACCATTTTTTTAAACAAACATTTACTTGAGAGATAGTATGGCAATAATTCATATGTCATGACAAGCAGTATGTATTTAGAAGAGCAGAATGACAGGCATTCCAAGCATGACCCTTCTCTTACACATTGTTATCTTCAGTGCAGTTGCTTAGTTCACAGATATCAGCATATACAGTTAGTCAGGGTGAAAATCCTACCAATTAACTGCTAGTTTTAAAAACCTCCTGAGTTTCTCAGGATCATTGCCTTACCCATCTTGTGCATATAAATGTATGGCTTTTCCCCTGTCATGTTTCCTAACTTTCCTCCTTGCCCTTCCTTTTTTGCCTAATCCTCAAGTTATCACTTTCCTTTTAATTGTGTTATACATTTCAATTTGTATTTCTTCTTTTGAGTTCTTTTTTGTGCTCTTTTTTTCATAATTTTATTGATAAACAGATAGCAATGAGACAGTTTCAAATCAAATCTGTAGGACAGTTTCAATAACTAACACACTGCATATATTCTTC
>NW_004524721.1:4599296-4607348 GCF_000260255.1 Octodon degus
TCCCTCTCTTGATTAGTTAGTCCTTGAGATCCTGCTTTCCTTTTACTTGTATTATATCTTTCTATTTGTATTTCTTCTTTTGAGTTCTTATACTAGTGAGACTATACAATATTTACACGTGTAGGTCTGGTTTATTTCACTTATGAGTATATCTTCAAGTGGCATCCACTTCAATATAAATGCTTCAAGTTTATCATTCTTTAAAGCTGAGTAATACTCCATTGCATAAAAAGACCACATCTTTTTCATCCATTCCTCAGGTGGCACGCATTTTTAAATATAGTCATCTTTTGATAGACATTCAGACTGTTTCATAATTTAGCTTTCTCATTTGTGCTGCTGTACACATGGGCATGCGTCTATCATTGTGATATAATCCCTTTAGCCTTAGAGATCCAGAAGGGATACAGCTGGACCCAGGATTAGATGGAATTTCTATTTTTACTTTTTTGAGGAACTGATATATTTATTTCCATAGTGGTTGTATTAGTTTACCTTTCCACCAACAGTGTAGAAGCATTTAGTTTCCAAAGAACCTTAGCATTTGCTTTTGGGTCCTTCTTGGTAGTCATTCTTACTAAAAATGAGATGACCTCTCAGTGTTCATCTGATTTGCATTTGTCTAGGACTAAGCACGTTGAACAGTTTCCACACATATATTGGTCATTTGTAGTTCTTTTCACAAGTGTCTATTTCTGGGGCTGGGGATGTAGCTCAGTGGCCTAAGCACCTGCCTGACAAGGGCAGTCCTGAGTTCAATCCCTGGTACCTCCCCTAAATAGTGTCTATTTCAATTGCCCTTTTTTAGGGTTGTTTCTCTCTCTCTCTCTCTCTCTCTCTCTCTCTCTCTCTCTCTCTCTCTCCACTGAGCCATCTCCGCAGACCCTGGTGGTTTCTTTTGCTGTGTAGATTTTTCATTTGATACAATGTGTTTAATGATTTTAATGACTTTTGTTAGGTGTTGTGTAATTGAATTCCTGATCAGAAAGTCTTTGCCTATGCCAATGCTTCAAAGTTGTACCTATTTTATCTCTTGGTAGATTCAATGTTTTTGTTTTCATATTAGATCTTTCATCCATTTTTATTTGATTTTAGTACAGGGTTAGAGATATGGGTCTAGATTAATTTGATATGAGTCTACATTAATTCTGTGTGTGAATAATCAGTATTCATAGCAGATTTTTAAAAAATATAATTAGTACAGGGCCTACAGGGTCTCCCTATGTAGACTGGACTCATAGTGATTCTCCTGTTTTCAGCCTCCCAAGTGCTGAGGTTACAGGTGTACACCACCACCCTAGTCTCAATTGCTGTTTCAGCATCCCCTGGTGGTGGGACCAGCACAGCATGCC
This sequence comes from Octodon degus, assembly GCF_000260255.1. Classification (NCBI taxonomy): domain Eukaryota; kingdom Metazoa; phylum Chordata; class Mammalia; order Rodentia; family Octodontidae; genus Octodon; species Octodon degus. The sequence goes on from NW_004524721.1 coordinate 4,600,649, forward strand.
AGCATGCCAAGGATCGAACCCTGGCTGCTGCATCTGCCTAAGAAGACGCTTTAGTCCACTAAGCTATCTGGCCAACCCTCATAGCAGAATTTGTTAAATTTTCTACTTATATTCATAGCCCCTTTATCAAAACTTAGATGGCTAAACATGCCCTGGATTTTGTGTGCAACCTTTATTGTATTTCACTGAGCAACAGATGTGTTTATTTTGAGCCAACATCATGTTTATTTCTGTAACTCTGTGGTATAAATTGAAATTTGAAATTGTCGCACCTCTTGCTTTGCTCCTTTTTTTCTCAAGATTTAATTGGTTTATCACAGTGGTTGAATAAAAGGCCTTTGGCAAAATCCATCTAGGATCCATTCATGATTAAGACTCTCTACAAAAATAAGTATAGAAAGACCAAACTTCCAAATGACTAAAACCATTTTTGACAAACCAACTGCCAACATCATACTGAGGGGTCAAATCTGACAGCGTTCCTTCTAAAATCAGGAATAAAACAAGCCTATTCATTCTTATCACTCCTGTTCAATGTGGCACCTGAAATTTTATCTCAAGAACTTAGGCAAGACAGAAGAAAAACAAAAACAAAACAAACAAACAAACAAACAAACAAAAAACGAGGAGTATGAATAGGAAAGAAGAATTCAAGCTCTCCTTTGCAGGTGACAGACCCTTTCCATACAAGACCCAGAAAGCTCCACCAGAAAACTTAGAATGAATGAATAAATTCAGCAATGGCAGGATAGACAATCAACACACAAAGATCAGTCCCACTCTTGTATACTGATAATTAATCCACTGTGAAAGAAATCAGGAAAACAATTCCACTCATAGTAGATTTTTAAAAATATATTTAGAAATTAATCAAGGAAGTGAAAGGCCTGTGTATTGGAAATTATAGCACTCTGACATTAAAAAAGACATTGAAGGGGACATTAGAAAATGGAATGACAGAGCCAGAGGGATAGCTCAGTGGGCTAAGCACCGACTTAGGCAAGCTCAAGGACTGGGGATTGATCCCCAGCACCACATGCTGCACCAGCCCCACCCCTGGGTGTCCTGAGCCAGCCACTGAGATGGGATGTGTAGGTGCACACCTATAATCCCAGTGCTGGGGAGGCTGAAAACAGGAGGATCAATATGAGTCCAAGCTGCATAGTGAGACCCTGTACCAAATACATAAAAAAGAAAAGAGAAAGAAAAAAGAAAATGGAATGACACACCCTGATCCTGGATTGGTAGAAACAGTATTGGAAAATGCCCATAATACCAAAATGATATATAGATTTAATACAATCATATCATTAGCGTTCTTCATAAAATTAGTAAAATCATGCATAAAATCTGTATGGACCTGGAAGAGACCCAGTATAGTCTGCTTTCCTTCTTAATCACATTGCCTCCTTGCACCTCTCTCTGCCCTCTACAAGGGCAAGATCACTGCAATTGGAGATTTGATTTGTATAGTTCCACTCAGTCCAGCTTCTATTTGTGTCCAAAGGAGAGAAGATCTCTGATGCTGGCAGAGATGGTAGCAAAAAATAATCCCTCACTAGGTGAGAATATCCATTTGTTCTGAGAAGATGAATGTGTTTTTGTGCTGTGGATTCTTTTTCCAAAAGGTGCCCACAGCTATCTCTGAGTTAATACCTGTCAGGCCCCAAAAGAGGAAAGATTAGCGTGAAAATCATGCCTGATACAAGGAAAGGAACACTAGCAGGGGAATTTCTTTACTGCTGTAAGCTTGAGACAACTGATCTCTAAACTAGAATACTAATGTCTAGCTTGCAGGATTTGTATTAGTATTAGATAAAATTAATCACACCAAACAACCAGTAAAGAAAGTAGGAAAAAGTAACAATTTGATGTTAGCTATTCTTACTTGGCAAAGAATCTTATATGAATTGAAGCAATTTTCTCTGAGAAAGTTTTTCTATTTGATTATTAATATTCCAAGAATCCTGAAATATATTTTTTTCACTGAGACTTGATGTGTCAGAGCTTATCAGAAATAACCGTAGATAAATGAATATTTTCATTTTTTTGTTTTGCTACATTACTTTGCAAGGGGGAGGGTGATAGGTAACTATAGGATAAGTTATCACGATTTTATTTCACTATGATTACATTATTTTTCAGAAAATTACAAGAGATAGCAATAACACAGAAATTAGAAGAAAATTTATTTTTTTAAAGAGCAGAATATATTTGTTGAGCAAAAGAAGTTTCGGTCCAACAAAGGAACAGAAGGGAACCCAAGTGGGGTGCCCAGGAACCTACCATTTCTTGGGATTTTTATTGAGCAAAACCATGAGGTGAGGTGGGTCCAAAGTGGGAAACATGGGAACTTGCTAAGTAGGCATGAGGTGGGATGAAACTATTGTCAACCCATAAGATTACAGGCATAATTTTTTAGGTAAAATGATTAAATTGGGATCAAATGGGGAAGCAAGTCACATAGCAAATGGGCATGAGTCCTACCAAAAGGAGGGGTGCTTTTCCTGTAGGGGGCTGGGTTAGTGACTCCATCTGACTTTTTCAAGGTGATTGACATCCATTTAGACTTTCAGTCACTGATGTCTATCCTCAGGGAGGTATGTAGGAGTATTTGTTTACTCTTTTGTCTTGAGGTCTGGCCCACAACAGAGGTGTCTGTCTCTCCCACAGTTGCAAGATATCTTGTCTTCTATACTGGCTCCTTTCATGGCCAAGTCCTGTCTGACTGCCTATAATATTTCTATCTAACTCAGCTGCCTACATCATCCCCCTTTCTGAAAAACCAACCCAAACTGCTGTGAGGGAACAATGGGTGATGACAGCTCTGGCTTCTTCAGGCTGAAAGGGGTCCTCATTGCTTATTAACAGTCAGAAATACTCTCCAGGGGTTCTATCTATAGGCCCTTGATAGATGAGAGACATTTTTATCTTGGAATTCAAATAGCTTTAAATCTGGAGGAGACAAAGCCAAAGAAACAGTTAAGTATGCATGAACCAAATAATATTGACAGAATAATTATGAATACAATCAAGGAAGAGTTTCACCAAGAGGAGAGACAGTAATGACATTTTATAAAGAGGATAAGGGCCAGCCAGATAGCTCAGTGGATTAAGGTGCCTGCTTAGGCAGATGCAGGGGATGGGGTGTTGCATCCCTGGGCTTGCCATGCTGGCCCCGCCCGCAGGGCATGCTGAGACAGCAATTGAGACTGGGCGTGATGGCACATGCCTGTAATCCCAGCACTTGTGAGGCTGTAAACAGGAGGATCACTACCAGTCCAATCTATGTAGCGAGACACTGTAGACCTTGTACTAGATACATTAAATAAATAATAGGATTAGGGCATGATCTAGGGAAGTTTTGAGTGACATATTATTGATCTGTTGTCTCATATCTTAAACAGCTATTGAGATACTAGCAGAAGGATCAGGAATGTACACCCAACATTTAGTTTTTAGTACTGCACAAGTACCTCCATGAGCTGCTGTCAGGATGTGTAATGCCATCCAATTTTGGAGGATGGCCTGTCTCATTAATTTTACTTTTTCATTTAGGAGAGAAAGAGATACTGGCTCCAATGTCACTAATACCACTGGGTACTTAGTAAAGTTATATGATATCTTTTCTCTGTACAAAAATGGTGGATACTGGTAAAAGGAATCTAAAAGTAACCCAGCATATTTGTTATGAGTTATTTCTGTATCATTACCTTGCTTCTGGCATCCTGTAGGCAAGAACAAAGTTTTTGAGAATCTAGAGTGTGTATATTCTGCAGATTTCAGAAGTTTAGGCTGAGAATGTCTTTTTTCATACATTTAAAGGAAATAGATGTCACAGGCATTGATTACCTGCAATTGAAGTTTCCATTTTGGTCTTGAATATCAATATGAATAGTACTTATCTAAATGATTAGAAAAATGAAAAGTCAAAATTTACCTTAAATCAGGGAATTCTCAGCTACAGCACCATTGCCTGATGGGATTGCATAATTCTTTGTTGGGGTGGAAGACAGAACTGTCTCATGCCCTGGAAGCTGTTTAGCTGACTTTCAACCTCCAGTGCTTGGATCTTTCAATTATGACAATCAAAAATGTCCCTAGATGGTGTTGCTGTCTCCCAGGTGTTGTAATGGTATTAAATCATCCTGGTGGAAATCCCAGGATGTCAACTAAATATGTTAATGCATGCCATATTTAATTTACCTGCAGCAGTTCACTGAAGAATTGAGAAAATAGTTCCAAGTAGGAGAATAGACATGAAGAAGAAGGATGAGCCATTCCTCTTGATGGTGCATTTAGAGTGTTCTTCTGGTCAAAATATCTTCCCAAAACTGAGATGAATCCACCCACCATTCTCTCAATGGCAACTGCAGCATCTTTCTGCTTGACAGATCATTCCCAGGCATAGCAAGGTGCTCCTGATGGCGGCAATTTATTTCAGAATCCAATATGCCAATTTCCTCCTCACATTCTGAGCTATTGTTCTTTCAGCATCACATGACAGCATTCACCTCAGACTATTTCACAGCAGCTATTTGTCCCAGACACTATCAAGTTAAGACTCGGTATTATGCAGCTAAGTGGTCCTTTTAAATACCTTGCAAACCTCCATGGATAATTCAAAATAGTGGCTCATTGTATTACCCTTCTTGGAAGCAAAAACTCTCTTGGCATTTACCTGTTTATTGCTTTGCTTTCCTTCAAAGAGTGTGAGGGATTTAAAACCTTAGAATCTGCTAAAATGCAAACCTAGCATATCTTCAAATGATAATCATGTGGCCTTTAAGGAACTATGACTGCAGTAGAACTTCAATGGTGACAAAGTTACTTTGTTTTACAAAGCAATTTCTGGCATTTCCTACTTTCAGTGTCCAAATAACTTTAGAACCATACTCCAAACTGTCATCTCTATTTGGAGAAAGTCTCTGGTTAGTGTCTATAACTAAGAACTTTCAGATTATAAGAAAATGAGAGAGTTGAACCATAAGGCAGAGGGTGGGACACTGAGGTGATGTGGTGTTTTATTCCACTTCAGCCTTTGCTGTCTGCTTTTGGGCCAAGACTAAGAAGGACAGTATAAGGATTCTGGCTTCTTTCTTTTCTTTTTTGTATTTTTTTTAGAGAAGGATCTACAGAGTGTTCAGGGCCTCACTACTAAATCAGACTCTTAGTGATTCTTCTGTTTACAGCCTCCCAAGAGCTGGGATTAGAGGTGGGTACCCCACGCCCAGTCTCAATTGCCATCTCAGTGTGCCCCGGGTTGGGCTAGCACAGCAGGCCCAGGGTTTGAACCCCAGGTCCCTACACCTACTTGCAGGTGCTTTAATCCCCTGAGCTATTTGGCTGCCCCCTATTGGCTTATTTCTTTTGAAGTCATTACATGTGATGAAGGCTGTATTCAGCTTCAATAATTTCTTGGTCATTTCTGGCTCTGCCAAGGCACATAGGAAGCACAGGAGGAGGGAGTGACAAACTAAATCAGTTTGTTATTCTCTGCCTGTCCCTTAACTCCAGTTGTTTTAGATATGAAAGGGAAGAGGTCAGTTTGCACAATCTAGTTGCCTCAGAAAGGACAACCATGCAGCATTTAAAGTCTAAACCTGTTGCTTTTCCAAGTCAGATACAAATGCTCCCTTTGTTAGGTATTTTAGTGCAGAAGAGAGGCAGAAAAAGAAAAGAGAGAGCTTTATTGAGGACACGGAAAGAACCACATCAAAATGGCAAGAATCCTCTGACCTGAGAAAAAAGGAGCTGGGGTTGTATGGAATTCTGCTGGGGGCAGAGTTCGAGGGGCAGACTTAGTGATCAGAAGGATTGCTGTTTGGGGCTTCCCTTGGTGCACAGGAAGGATAAGAGGAGAAAGGAGAAAGTGGTCATTGGGAAAATAACCTGCTGTCATTTGGGATTCAGTTAAATCCCTGCTATAATGATTCAGCAATTCGTGCTCAGGCAGAAACCTTTCACCCTCCTCAGGCAACTCCATGTCCTACACTTTAAAGTGAGCAACAACAGTATGCAGCCCCTTCTGGGGTAGTCTTTCTTTGGACTCTTGTCCATTTAGACCTGTGTTGTACTTACACACTTGAACTTGAGGTCCTGTGGAGGGCCACCTGGGCAACTCTCCTTGAGCAGCTGCCTCCCTTTTGGCTGTGCCTGACCCTATTTCTATGCCTTGATATGTACAGAGCTGGCTAGGGCTTTTCCTTATCCCTTCATTTGGCTTTAAGCAATGCATGTAGTTCTAACCAAGGTACTGGTGGCAGTCTTTGAAGATGGCACATGTGTTTCCCCAGTCACTTCCACCTGCTGCCTTTTAATATGAGCCACATCAAGATGGAATGAAGAGCCTTTGGGCCGCCCCCCCACCACTCCGCAGTGCCTCCCCCACGCCGCCTGCCGAGTAGGATTTTCTGCCGAGTTCCGGGAGCCCCCAGACCCAGTCCCAGCCCAGGTCCGGTGAGTGTGCAGAGAGCTTCCTGATACCCTGCGCCGGAGGGACCAGTCCCAGCCCAGGCGCAGAGTGGGCCGGACCCTCTCCCAGCCCCTTGGGCCTCCCCCCATCACTCCACAGTGCCTCCCCCACCCCGCCCGCCTAGTAGGAATTTTTGCCCCATCCCGGAGGCCCCAGACCCAGTCCTAGCCCAGGTCCCCTGAGTGTGTGTGGAGAGCTTCCTCTTCCTCTTACTTCACCTTGCCC
>NW_004524721.1:4611742-4630670 GCF_000260255.1 Octodon degus
ATTTGATTTGAAACTGTCTCATTGCTATCTGTTTATCAATAAAACTTTGGAAAAATAAAGATGGAATGAAGAGCCATGCTCCATGCTGTAAGCTGGGACTGAGTTAAGACAGAAGCTATAACTTCCTAGGGTTTGAACAATTACACATCAGAGCTGAAGCACTGGCCCTCAAACATTAGATACTATTTCAATTGTGGAATGCAGATTACTTTTTAAGCATTTCCTTTTCTCTGCATACTGAAGAGGCAAATGCAAGCCTCCCACCTAGCCCAGCTCACAGTGCTCACAGTCTTCCCACCACATTCAGTCACTCATCTTCAATGCACTCCTCCTTCATGATTGAATAAAACCTGGGGTTGACCCTGGGTCTAAGGCTTTGTTCTGGCTAGCCATCACCATGGCTGGACTTAGGACTGCTTAGTTCCCCATAACTATAAATATACTTCAGTGTCTTTATTCTCACTATGGGTTGCACTGAAGTGGTAGATTGGAATTGACTTGGCAGGATTCCAATAATCTATCCATGGGATTACAAATATAAACTTCTTGGACTGAGATGAGGACCAGAGAGGGCTCTCTATAAGGTCCCTTATTAGAATGTGAGATCCTAGTGAGCAGGTGTTCTGCCTTTATAGGGACCATCCCTGAGCTCATGCCTTCGTCCTCCCTGAACAAAAAAAGCAGAGGAGACCTATGCTTGATGGCTTCTAATAGGGCTGTCTCTAAGGTGCTAGTTCTCCCAAACCCTGGCTCTAAACTTAAATATTGAGCACAGTTGTAAAAAATATTAACTTTTCTACTTCTCTTTTTACATAGTGATTGTATCAGCAAAATTATCTCAGTAATAGCTATAATTATACTTGTCAATCCAGAAAATCTGAATCTGTTGCTATATTTCTCCCCTATTTATTTCCTCCTTCCATTTTACCCTTCTCCCTGTTCCTTTTTTTTTTTTTCTTCCCATCAGTATCTATTGTACTCTGACAGGTTCTTTTCAAGACTCCAGGATTCATTGTTGGGTAAATCAAATCCTTATTCTCTCTGAGTTTACATTTCAATGCACTTTCAGACATGCTAAAGATTCAAAAGTGAGTCAGCATTGATTGATGAGTATCTGGCAAGTGGGGAACACCACTGACTTCTATAGTTTAGGCACTCTGGTTCCCATGGTGACATGGTAGAAGGTATTGGATAGTTGGGAGGAAGGGTCCTAGGAGAAATCCCTAGGTCTTTGGAATATGCCTCTTCAGGGGATTATATGACCCTGCTCTCTTCTATGCTTTCTGATCAGGAAGTGAGCAGCTTCTTCTACCATCTGGCTCCCTGACCAGAGGCTGAGTGCAATGGACTCACCTGACCTTGAACTAAACTCTCCAGAACTGTCAGCTAACACACTCTTTTTAAGTGTCATGGGTATTTCATTATAGTGATGGAAAGCTAACATACTGACCATCCTGCCTCTTGGTGTGCCCAGTGTCCTGAAGTCTTAAATGTCACACATGTACCTTCTTTCAAACAGAAAATTAAATGTGTTTTTGTGCAAACTCATTTCAAGATAGCATTGTATTTGAGGATGGGTACAAGGAGGTAGATTAACACAGAAAGACAGAACCAACTGGGTAGCTTTGTTTGTTTTACAAAGTGATTTCTTGTATTTCCTGTTTTTGTTACTTAAATGACTCCTAAAACCTACACATTAAACTGCCAACTTTATTCAGGAAAAGTGCCTGCCAATCTGATGAGTGAGGAAGACACACAGATTTTCAGGTCATAAGAAGACAATAGAGTCCATCTCACAAGATACAGACTGATTTGTTGTTGGACATATCCCTTTACAGATGCTATGGTTTTTCAAAAACCATTGCTTTAAGAAAAGGTGTCCCTTGGACTTGCTCCCTACCACTGGAAAAACAAAAAGGGAAAAGATGACCAGAAGCATTAATTATGTCCAGCATAGAAATTATGCTTTATTGAACTTGCCAGTTGAAAGCACGTGGAAAATATGAAGGATTTTTTTAATAATGAATATCCTAATATGTACTTGTCATCTATCAATAGAAATATAAATTATTGCTTATAGAATGTTGGCATATGTACTCTTTCTTCACAAAGAGAAAATTATTTCTATACAATAGAAACAATAGACATTTTAAGACTGGGATCTTAGAAACCTCTGCAACTTGGCAAAATAAAGACAAAGTGATTTCCATGTCATTAGAGGGAAAGCAAATGAGCTCTTGCGAAGATACATTCCATTTTCTGTTTCAGAAACACATTTGCATAAATAAGCAAATATATTTTTGAGCTATTCAGAATGTGTCTCAATAGGGTCTAATATTCCTTCCCAGTGGCTGCATGTCCTTTATAATGATGTTATGTGATAAGGCTCTAGTAAAAGAGTTGTTATTCTGTGCCCCATTTGAACTAAATTTTTCAGACATGTAAGGATACACAAGTATTCATTACGTTATAAGTTAAGGCACTGCATACACTCATGTCACATTTTCCTAATTGCTTTGCAGGCCGTCATCTTTTGTTCCTTTGAGGGGACATTATTTAGTTTCTGTTTATTTCTATTTCATTTTGTTCCAGGTTCCAGAGGAGTATTTCAAAAGTCAACAGATAACCAGAAGCTCAACTCAGTGAACTAAATGAAGCAGCTGTTCAATTCTATGGATGCTTGTACAATCCAAAAGTGCTTAAAACTCTTCAGTGTCCATTGGCCATAACTCATGCCTTGGAGCAACTGGGCCCATGTATGTCCTCCTGATTTGGAGCCAGTTTGATACTAAATGCAGAGATATAGGATCACATTCTCCACTAGGCAGACTAGCAGACATTTCATGAGGCTGGAATCAACATGGCAGTTAATTATTATTAAATCACACTAAATAGTGGCTCTAGTAATCCTCATCCCCCATTGCTGTGTTCATGGAACCTTCAATATCTTATACTACTTAGCATGAAAAATAATGGCTTTTGCAAATACACAACAATCTAGCTCCCATACTTTGACTTTTTTCATTCGTTTTTTAAAATTGTATTAAGTATAGGGTCTACAGGGCCTCACTGCACATACTTGTAGTGATCCTTCCTGTTTTTTAGCCTCCCAAGCACTGGGATTACAGGCCCACATCACCATGCCCAGTCTCAATTGCCCTCTCAGGGCACCCTGGGGGCAGGGCTTCTCTGGCAGGCCAGGGATCAAACCCCTGGCTCCTGCGTCTATGACTGCTTAAGCAAGCACTTTAATCTGCTGAGCTATCTGGCCAGCCCTACTCTGACTTTTCAAAAGTTCTTAAATTTCTCTTTCCTCTTATGTCATAAGATGTTTGGGGCCCATTTATGCTATTTCATCCTGTCATTATGGAAGCTCCTGGCAATCAGAAGATGCTTTCCATGCATGGTTCTGTGTTCTACAGGTATTGTGGGCCTCCATAAAATCAAATCCTACACTCCTGAGGGAGAGCCAGTCCTCTGTTATTTAGTCTCATCCATGGTAACAAAACAGCAAAAGGATTTCACTTTTCTTTCTCTATATGAGAGTGCTGGTGAAGGAGCATGGTGGGAACAACAGAACACTGGGGCCAAACAGCCCTGAGCTCTGTGCTCAGACTCATCATACAGGAGCTTCAGGTTGCCAATCATTTATTTAATGTTTGAGATACATGTTTTTCAGTGGTTAGGAAACAATGGTATAATGAAAATTGTAGGAACTATCTATGATTTGTCTTACTATCTCACTGTCATCACACTACAACTGGTGTCTCCAGCGAAGTCTTGCTCTTAGTAATGCAGTCTGCTTCAGGTGGAGCACAGGTGGGAGTGTGGCCTCACAGTCTAACTCAATTTCCTAGTGGTTGTGGAACAGATTCTATGACTCAGGAATCTGTTGAACACAAATTTATGCCAGGTGACTGGTGTGTGGTCCTTAGTCCTAAGTTGTCTCTAAGGAGTGGTGAGACAAGCATGTACACAAAAATGAGGTTTTATGAAAAAGATTTATATAAAATAGACTTAACCTAAATACCCCTGTTTGATGGAAAATACTATTTTTCTTCACAGGGAGTAGTATTGGGTTAGTATAATGCAAAAGATAAGGAGGTCAAACTACAGAAACAAGAAGGGAATGATGCAGCTAGTCTGAAGAGCACATTTCCTTCTGGAATTCTGTATTAGAGTAGGCGATGGCAAAGAAAGCTGCCGTGGAAAAAGTTAGGAGCCTATAATATTACCATTTTGGTGTTGCTTTATGTATTTATATTCAGATTTCTATCTATGTGTTTGTGCTTTTTAGCACAAAGTAGTAGACCTAAAGAAAAGTCATGAATTTGGTCTTGGAGTGACCCCAGATTTCTGGAAGAGAGCTATTACTACTAATTGCAACATTCCTAGAGTACTACTGAAACTTTCAAACCATTATACAGCTTTGACTAAAAGCATTGCAAAGAAATACCAATGCAGAGATTTGTTGTATATTACAAATACTAACACAAGTGTTACATTAGATCCTGAAACATCCCTAAGAAAACCAAGATGAGCCATAGTGAGTGAGCTCATATTTAGTCAATAAAACCAACAGCTGGCATGGAAATGAGGTCTGTTTGTTAAAAAGGGAAGCATAAAGCATATCTAGGGGTAAACAGGCAGCTGGAAAGATGAACAAGAAGAAGACCAGGAGATGAATAGTCAATAATTTTTCCTTGGATAAGCCTTTATTACTTAAGGCCATGTGTATTATAAAACAGAAGAATTCTAAAAAGTAAGAGTCAAAGGCAAGCTTATAAGGGTCATTAATCATTGATAGAAAGAGACAAGACCTAGTGGAAGGCTCAAGTAATGACTTTGAGGATTCTTCATCACAAAAGCTTCAATAGATTGTTAAGTACAAGACAGAATCAGAGCATGAGATTCACTGGGATTTGTCTGAGAAAATCTGAGCACTGAGCCTATATTTCTGTTTTCAGTGAACGTGGTTGGGGCCCTGGGAGGAAAAATTTGAGAGCAGTATGCTTTGTTCCCACGTCAAGTTCAGAATGATTAAATTAATTTGAGAGGTCAGAATGCTCAGAGTTCAACAAGCCATAATTATGGATGCACAGACGTTTCCACTGATTTTTTTCCCCTGGGAAGATAAAGCCTTAAAACAATACAACCTGCAGTTAGAAATACTGAAACAGCCTGAGGAGCAGATTAGGGCACTACCCTTGATTTCAGGGGACTCAGATGTAAACATAATTCCTTCAGCAACTGCCCACCTCGTCCTCAGCAAGTCACCATACCTTTTGTTGGCTCAATCTCGCTACCTAAACTATGGGAACAAAAACAAACTCTGCAGTCTTCTTGACCAGGTTGCTGGAGGTGGAAACAATCTTATAACCAGAGTGAAGAAGTTGAATGTGGTAGTGATTATACACTGAAAAATATACTGACATACTTCATTGTAGTTTAACATGGGCTAGATTCTGGAGATAAGTGAGCTCCATTTATAGTATGCAAGTAAACTGAAAGTATTTATTTATTAATAATAGTGAATATTCGAAATAATTTTAATTTTTAGAGATTTATGTTTATTTGTCTTTTGGCTGTCTCAGTCCACCCTGAGGGTGGGGCTGGCACAGCATGTAGTTCTGGGGGTTGAACAGCGGTCCCCTAAACCTGCCTAAGCTTGCCTAAGCAGGCGCTTTAGATTGCTGAGCTATCTTTCCAGCCCTTCTCTCTTTTAAAGATTTATTTATTTAGGTATTGGGAATAGAACTCAGGACCTCACACTTGCCAGGCAGGCCTTGTGCTACAGAACTATATTCCTGGCCCTTGAGTAGTTTTAAAGATAACTATATGGACCCAATTTAGTTCATGTTAATGATTTATGTAATAAAAAATTTTCCCATAAGATAACCCAAAGGACTACAAACTCTATTTCATTGTTATTTTGTTGTCTTATTAACCTTATCCTCTTCCTCAGCATCACATATTGTCTGAGGAAAATGACTAGAGTCAATGACCAGGCTGGATATTAGCTCTCTCTGTGTCCCCTGTCATGTGTTTCATTCAGTGTCCCATGCCTCACGGCAGGTAACTAACCCCCCTCTAGAATGACTACTGCTTCTGGTGTGCTGGAGCCTTTGATGGAGAAAAGATCAGCAGTAGATGTGGAATCCAGAACCATGGTTTTGCTTCTTGCAAATGCTTTATTCTTTTCCGATTCAGCCAGACACTCATAGGAGCTATAGGGATAAGTCTTGCCACTTAGGGTCCACATGTGTCAGTCAAAATTGCTGGCTAGCAGCCAGTCTTGTTTATCCAAGGCCTGCCTACAGGCAAATATTCACAGCCAGCCAGACAGATACATAGCTAGCAGCTGCTAACCTCAGAATGCTTTAATTGTTGGGCCACTGTTCCATTAGCATATTTTCTTTTGTCCTTATCTCTCCATTAATTGCACACAAATTAGCATAATTTATTTATTACTCTGGAAACCCTGTAATAGTGTCTAGAGTATTTTAGAAAAAAGATCTCTTATAATAATACTGTTCTTGTTCTGGAGGATATAGCCACAAGGGAGTATTTCTCATTTCCCAAAGATACATTTGATCTGATTTAAATGGCTTTCAATATTTAAAGGAAGATTGGGGGGAATAAAATTCAAATGTGTCAATTCCACATAACTCCAAGGCTAAATTCTAAACTTTGCTACTGAATCTCGATATGCTATAAAAGGTGAGCAGACCCAATAATGTCAAGTTAGCTTATTTCTGGGCTGTGAAGATATAATCATGAGGAATGGAACTTTTTTTTGTCTTTCTATCTAAAAGCACAAAAAAGTGGTACACTGCAGGAGAGGTGTGAAGCATCCTTAGGAAATGGAATCAATGCATATATTTTTCAAATGGAGATTTGTATTAGTTGACATAGTACCTAGTAACACAAAAGCACAGCCATCTAAGAATCTACTTAGAGCTGAGAAACAGGGGTAATAGTTACAGTTCATAGTTTTCCAAAGTTACTAACAGATACATGAAATTTCATGAGTGTTTAGCAGGAAAGTATATAGCAGTAGATAATGGAAGATTTTTGACTGTTGGAAATACAGACTTTACCCCGAAAATGCATGCACATATCAGCAGTCTGCTATATGAATAAATGTCTGGAGTCTAATGGCCACCCATGTGAGCCCCTCTTGCAATTATAGAGTCCAAAGGTAACTTGTGTTAATGTCATGGTGTCTCAATAGTCAGTATAAAAATATTTATACAAGTGTTCTTTTCTTGATATGTTTTTCTTGATGTATGTTTTGGGGTCTGTATTAAATATATCACTAAATACCCAACAAAATATAACAATTAATAAAAGAGGACATGAAAGATGCTATGATTAAAGGTAAATTGAATAGAATTAAGAATAAATAGAATTAAAAAATCAAAACCCTAGTGTGGAACTTAGTACTACAGATTGATAATGTTGAGAGATAGTAGTACGCTCTGCTGCCTACAAACTACATGACCTTTGATAGCTTGCTGAAGACATTTATGCCTCCATGGCATTGTTTCTGTGAGTGTTGAAGGAGGTAATATATATATAGTGATACCTTGGTCTGAGCAATTCAGTTCATAAACAAAAGTATTTGTTACAGTGTGTTTCTGTTCACAAACTCCACATCAGGTGATGAACATCACCACAAACATCCTCCCTATAACAATGGAACAAATTAAGTTCTGAACTGAGGCAGTGTTATAAAATAACTTTTTATGTATTTAATACAGGGTCTATTGGGTCTCACTACACAGATCAGACTCAGAGTGACCCGCCTGTTTTCAGCCTCCCAAGCGCTGGGATTACAGGCGCATGCCACCACGTCCAGTCTCAATCACCATCTCAGTGTGCCCCGGGGGGCGGGGTCAGCAGGGTGCATTGGGGTTTGAACCCCGGTCCTTGAGCCTGCCTAAGCAGGCACTTTAATCCACTGAACTATCTGTTCAGTGATATAAAATCATTTTTATAGTGTTTGTCCACAGGAGGACCTCAAGTGGATGCTAAGTACTAATACCACTAGTGGTGCTAGTACTTACTAACATTCTCCTTATTAGATTTCACAATATTTTTCCAAAAATTGTGCATATATTTCCAAACTTTAATGTGTTCATCCTGAGAAATATCACTAAGATGCTGTAAAGATAGAATTTCCATGACAGGACCATGAATTTATTTACAGATGTATCAGAAAAAATTATGAAATAACAAAAATTTGGAAAAATGTGGAGGCACTTCTGAAATTCTTTAAAAATAGTCATTCTGTACAATCACTCTGGAAAAAGAACTGAAAATTATGAAGGACAAAATTCTCTCCCTACTTGGAATGAGGATGGGGGCAGGAACAATAGCTAAGAAATGTTGTCAATGTCCAAGTCATTGTTGAAAGGACTGCCAAAGTTGTATCAATATATTTTAGAGAAAAGAGGCTCTCCTAACCAAAACATAACAGTATCTGATTGCCAGTACAATATTAAAAAAAATTAATATCTTCAGATTCACCCATCATCTTTTTCCACAGCTTGGATTTAAAATCTCAAATAGTTCTAAACGTGATGAGCTCCCAAGTTTCAACACAAGGCCAACATTTGTGCCTATTTGCAGAGCTCAGTGTGTAAGAAAGCTATATAGAGAGCTTATCAGATTGATTTACGGTTTCTAAAAAGTAACTATTACCAAGTATTAAAATAATTCATCATTCTTATATTTTCTGAGGAAGAACAGGCCCATGAAGAGAAGAGCAGGCCCATGGACAATAAGATCTAGTGTACACAGAGTTTCATGGCTCTTTGGTTGACTTAGTAAGATCAAAATGGTATGATTGTACACACATTTCTAATTTACTTGACATTCCATATTATATTTTGCACAAACTAAGATAAAGCTACCTAAAATATTGTCTCCTTGACTTCATAGTATATTCATATACAAAAATCCCCAAAATGAAATATTGATTTAGGGTTTTTAATCCTCTCTCTCTCTCTCTCTCTCTCTCTCTCTCTCTCTCTCTCTCTCTCTCTCTCTCTCTCTCCCTCTCTCTCTCTCTCTCTCCCCTTATTTGGTATAGGGCCTCACTACACAGCTCAGACTGGTAGTGCTCCTCCTGTCTCAGCCTCCCCAGCACCAGGATTACAAGTGTGCGTCACCACACCCAATTTCAGGGTTGGCGCTACTGTGCCCAAGGTCCTGCGACCTGCGTGACATGCTGTACTGAGAATTAAACCCTGGTCCTTATGCTTACCAGGCAGGTGCTTAGACCACTGAGCTATCTCCTCAGCCCAATTTAGAGTTTCTCGTGAAGGTAGAAATGTAGCACACCATTTTTTAAAATGCCCCTTCCTAATTGTTAGTGGGGAAGTCTGTGCTGACCCTCTCTCCACAGAGTGACTGATGTTAGCCTCAAAGTTCACAGGCTTCACGTTCTGGTTGTGGTTTTTTTATTGTCTGCTGTGGCAAAGGCATCAGGGAGACCATGGAGTACAGCGATGTACTCCATGCTTTTGAAAGCTATGAGAAAAGTTTGTCTTGGACATTTTCATGATAAATACATGATAAATGTTGGAAGAAATAGAGATGTTTAATTTGATTCAAATATTATATAGAACATCACGTGATATATCTCATTAATATGTACAACTTTATGTTTTTATACACCAGGTAAAATAAATTTAAATAAGTAGATTAAAATCCAATAGCCCTTATATAGGTCAATTTGAGGTTGGAAAATGAATCCGCTTGTGGAAGGATCTGGAACACTGATCCCCTTCCCCACACTTTGAAATTCTGCACATATAAAAGGATGAAATAGATGAATTCAAGGTAAAACTATGAACATGAACAATGATTTAGCATTCTGGTGTTTTCCTCTCCTCAGTATATTATATATTTATATAATAATGTATATATGATTATTTATGTGAGCATATCATTTAGAATAGCTAAATAGGAACTATTATCTTAAATGACTATGATATTATTGGTGGTAACACATAAAAGTGACAGATTTTGTTGTATTAAGTGACTTACCAATGCCCTTCAATGAGTTTCCTGACTAATAAGCTCACTTACACTATGTTAGCATGCATCATGTACCAGCCAGAATCACCAGTGTTGCAAATGCCTTAAAACTATTTCTCACAATCAATATAAGATGTGCTCATGTCCCTGTTTCTTAACTGAGCTTTGTGAAAATGACCTTCTGTTGCATTGTGACTGTGGTGATGTAGGAAAAGAGATTCCTTAGAGAGGAGACCCAGCTTAATATGGAGAAGCCCAGAAGAACTGCTTCTCTAGCATGAGAGAGAAACAGGGAAACATTCCAAATCAAAGCTTCCATTGCTATTTATTTGTAATTCTAGGACATGAGAACAAAGATGTAGAAGAAAGGCATTTGCAACACTTGTGATTCTGACCTGGTACATGATGCACGCTAACCTAGTTTAAGTGAGCTTATTAGGCAGGAAACTTATTGGGGGACAAGAGGGGCACAATGACCAGAGCAAACATTCCTGATAATAACTTATTGTTAGTTCTACTCAACTGCTGTCCTGCAGGACTCTTCTAATCATTGACCATGCATTCCAGAAGCCTGGAAACTGTTGTTCCAAAGTTTCTTTATTTCTACTTTTATTTTTGCAGTACCTGCGATTGAATTTAGGACCCTGTGCTTGCCACGTAGGCACTTATTCTACTGAGCTCTGTCCCTGGCCATTTTGCTAAATTACAAAGTTTCTTGATGTTACATTCATACCAAGTGCTCCTCTGGCCAGAGTCTTCCCACAACCTTCCTCAAATATACTCCTTGTTCTTTAGTAGCTATTAGATCATAAATAACATATCTTCTTACATAAATCATGCAAAAAAGTAACATCTGCCTTTATTTTTTTATTTTTATTTTTCCATAATTTTATTGAGAAACAAATAGCAATAAGAAAGTTTCAAAACAAATTGGTAGGAACATTTCAATAATTACCACATTGCATACATTCTTTCTAGTGGTTAATTGCTGTACAAGATGCGAACATAATATCCTATTTACAAACACCATTAGAACAAATCCCTCTATTCATTAAGAGAATGTAACTCTATATCTATCCGAACCACTTTGAATACACATCTGCCTGTATGATCATGTCGTTTCAAGCATACTGTACAACAAATCAGTAGAATTTGATCATCTGAACTGTACATTTTTCTTTATTAACTTAGACTTTCACCTTCAACTATTCCCATACTTGCTAGAGTATATCCTTAATTAAAATTACCTTTTTCCCAGCAGCAAGCTTGGCAAACTTTTTCCATCTCTAAAGATGAGGATAAATAATGAAAGTTTTAACTCTAAATTAAATATTCAATGTACTAGAACCAACATCATGAGAAACTATATAAATTCATGTTCAATTTTCAGTCCAAAATGCTCTCTGCTTAGCAACAAAGAAGCTTGTCTCTCGTCCAGCGCCTGCCACTGCTGCGGCTCCGACGTGAAGGCAGAAGCTTTTTTTTCACTCACTGGGTGACATTGCAATGGGTAAGAAAATTGTCACCGCTCATCCATTCTTTCCTGTAATCAGCCAATATTAAAAGTTTTTCTTCCCTACAATGCCAGATGTTGTACTTTTGAGAGAGTAAAGTTAAACTATTTAAAAGCTAAAGCACAAATCTCACTTTTCCCACTCAAATTTGATCTTACTTCGTTCTTTTGTTCTGTTAATGGCATTATACCGCTAGTCACTAGTTATATAATTTTTTGTGTGCTTTTCTTCCTCTCTTTCCCCATCCAATGAGTCCCAAGTCTTTTAGACTCTACCTATAAGAGTTTCAGGGGCTGGGGAGATGGCTCAGTGGAATAAGCGCTTCCCTGGCAAGCACAAGGGCCTCAGTTCAATCCCCGGTTCTGCCCCCCCCCAAAAAAAAAGAATTACATGTATACATCATCTCTTCTTCATTTCTATTGGCTTAACTCCAGTGAAAATGCTTTTTTTTTTTTGCATAATTTTCTTTTGTGCCTTCTACATTCTTGTTAGCACCAGTGGGATTTTGTACTTCTGTATCATCTAGGATATAGGATGGTATCTGGTCATGGAAAAACCACCAAAGACTTTCTTGAACTATCTTAATTTTTCATTATTACATACTGCTATACATAAAAGTCTCATCCATTCCTCATATCTTATATCCTTATATGCCTTTTAAACTACCTTTTTAAACTCACTTCCTGAAATTTAATTTTGGTTTACTGGAAAATAGGTACATACAAATTATACATATCTGCTTTTTGAACTGTTTGACTATGAATTTACTGGTAACTGACAATGAAATGCACATACTAGGATATTAAAGTGATTATAATTTAGACAGAACAAGAGCTATCATTTTAATCTAGCAAAATAGTGCTGTACATTTTGGTTACGGTTAATAATGTCCCTCAGTTTATTCTTCAGCTGCTCATATGCCACAAGCTAGTACCAGTCAAGCATAACAGTGCCAGATGCATGTGCTTTTCGATCTGAAATGAGGACATGAGTGACTTGTGCAGCCCCTTTGGCTAGTGATGTGGCATGTCCGCAGGTCAGTCAGTCCCAGCTTCATGCGTGAGCACACTCCTTCGTTACCTCAGAAAGTAAGTAACAGCTGACTAGCTACGATGAAGGGTCACTCTCTCCTTGAGGGTGATCCCTTCGGTTTCATATGATATTTGAAAATTTAAACTGCTTATTCTAGGTCTAATCTTTAGATTAAAGATCTAATCTTTTACTCATTTGCCCTGCTCACAGAAGCTAAATATCAGAGCTTGCCAATATTGACACAGTGTGATGTTTGTCAGCTACGAGAATGTCCACAGAAAATGAAAACTGGATTTCACAAAAAGAAACAGCTAAAACTGAAAATTAGAGGAAGTAAAGCAAAGCAAAGCAATCTTTATTTGCTCTTCTTCTGTGAATGGTGGCCTTAGAAACATTGTGACATTGAGATTGTTCTTATATATGTATACATTTTTCATTAGATATTGCACTCATAAAGGAATGCATCTGCAGAGAGAGAGAGAGAGAGAGAGAGAGAGAGAGAGAGAGAGAGAGAGAGAGAGACCCCGCAAGCCTTTAGGCCCAGCTTTTAATAAGATCATCAGATTCTATTGAAAGGGGTCCAAAGCTAAATAGCCGTGTAATGATTTCTGCTTCATGGTAAATAGTATTACATAAGAGATAGTTGGGGGATGTTGGTTAATATCTGCTATTATCTAAAAGTTTTCTAAGGCAATGGTTAATTTTAACTGCTATGTAATGTGTTAGTAAAAAAATTCCCTCTCCTATTTTGTTATGCTTCTCTCCATTATGAGCAATTTAGTTTATTAACTCTCTTATAAAATATCTTCTAATAAAATTAAATTGTATCATGGAAGTGTGTGTATATTTCTAGTTAGTCATTCATATTTTACAGAAATTTGCCATAACAACGTAATTTTTTTCATGTGTGCTTTTTCCTTCCATGGGCGTGTGTGGATTGATCCGATGGCCAGAGAGGGACCAGCCTCTTTTTGGGGCATTTGCCATCCCTCCCTCATACACGATCCCTCCTCTTGACTGTGCACACAGAAATCTCTAACATGGCTAAGAAGGTTATTGGTAGGAGAATTATGTTTAAGAATGAGAGGTTAATGCCCTTACAATGTGTCACATTTTGAGATAATCATGATAAAATTGAAGATAATAGTGTTGAGGGCCTCATTTAAGAGGTGAGGGGTCATTTTTATACTATTCAGGACTAAACAATGTGGGATTGAAATGTGAAGGCAGAAGGATACAGAATAATCAAAGTAACTTGCCTGATATAATTTAATCTTTCATTGTGAAGTTGATCAGTCTTTGTGATAAGAGGTTAAACAGCTTTAATCTGGCAAGCTATAATTGGGCAAGATGTGGATTTTAGTGAATTTCTCAGGGTAAAGGTTAAAAATAAATGTCCGAACAGCCCTCACTCAATGAAAGAAATAGGACATTAATAACATACTGATGACTCTGTGGGTTCTTCATTCATTCTCTTTTCTCTTTTCACCAGAAATTTTATTAATTTTGAGTGCATGTCTCTTCAGGGCTCTAAAATTTTATTATGTTAATATATAATTCATATATATGATGCCTTCATTTTTCTATCAAGTGATATTTCACTTGTTTTCAGTTTTCTGTTATTGCCAACAATAATCTCTGCATTATATATTGTATAACACCAGATAGTTTTGCAAAAGTACTTGTGCTAACTTATTTTCCCAACAGTAGTATATTAACATTTGTTCTACATCCTCTCTGATATTATTATTTTCTGAGTTTTATTCCTAACACTGGATATTTCATTGTTGTTATAATTTGTATTGTCTTACCAATAAGGTTGCACATCTCTTTATTTGTTGATTAGCCTGCCATATGTCCTCTTCTGGGAATGGTCTATTTTTTCTATTTTCTTTTTGTAATTGTTTTTGAGTCATGGAAATTCACTACTCTGAATATGAGTTCCTTATTAAATGTATAAGCTTATACTTTCTTTCATTTTGGATTTTACAGACATTTTTAATATCCCATCATCAAATATACAGTTTGCTATGTTTTTGCTTTATAGTTATTTCCCATTTTTGGCTTGCTAAGAAAATTTTTAAAAATTATGAATAAATGATAAATTTGTTTGAAATCCTCCTGCTTTTATTGAGATGATCACAATGTTTTTGCATTAGTCTGAAATATTTTTATAGCATTCAGGGAAGTTTGCATTTTTTTTTTGAGCAGAATATATTTATTGAGAGAAAGAAAGCTCCTGTCTGAGAGAGGGACAGGCGGGGGGCCCGAGCGGGTAGTTTCCCCCAAGATTGCATTCTTGAGTTAAATATAACTTGGCCATGATGGACACTTTGTTTTCCTTCCCTTTCCCCAATCCCTACTCTAATGTATAACTTGTAAAACATTCTGTGGCTGATATTGTACGCCAAACTCATGAACATACAATCATCCTATTTTTTGCCTTCTTCTAGCTGACAAGTTGGGAAGTAAAATAATCAGCTGGTCTCTGTTTCAGCTAGAGGGGCCCTGCATCAGTGCCTGGATCAGTGAGATGTGAACAGAAGCCCAAAAATCAAGCAAAACACCTTTGCTTTTCTAACCCCAACACCACATTCCCCACATCGTTTTATTTTTCTTCCTACTTCAAACTAAACCATCATGGCAGGAGTTGAAACAATCAGATGGTGACCATGAAAAAAAAGTCAGAACAAGACCTTAGCTCTGATATTTTAAATTTTATTTTATTTTTAATTATTATTGTATAAAGTTAGGGGGAACCATGTGATAAAATTGACACATATATTTACTGGGTTGGAGCAGTTAACATTTCTACCTCTTAAATATTTAAAGACTCTTATTACCACTGATTTGTTGCACATATTTATGGGATATAGTGAGATATATTAAAATATGTATACATTATATAGGGATTTCTTAAGCTGTCAGTTATTATTTTATTCAACCTCTTGATTTAAATAAGTAAAATAAAACTCTTAGAATATGAATTTTAAGTTTGTTAGCATTCTGTTATTCAATTCAACTCCAGTTGCACCTTGCTATTGTTTCGCTCAAAATACTGGTATCTGCATTTATGAATGAAAATGACACGTGTCTTTCTTTTAGCTTTGCTGATAAATGCAGACACATTTGAACAGTTTGCATGAAGAATGGTGGTAATGGAGAAGAATTAGAAGAGGAAAAAAGCAATTTAACTTGTTATAAATTACCAAAACTAAAACATTGCTTTTCTTATCACAGATTATAATGCTTATACTTTACAGGTAAGAAATCAAGAAAGACTTTAAAATAACATTCATATCTACCATTCTATTTCATGATATTAGGCATATAAAATAAGGAGTTTTTTTGGATAGTTTCAATGAAACTATTGTCTGCAATTCAACTAGAGAAGGATTATTTAGCAAACTTTTAATAATGTTTTTATTTCTTCTTAACTAGTCCACCTAGTTTTGTAAGTATTACAGCTATAAATGTTTTACATGAACTAGATAGCAATATTTTATTACCCTTACTCAAAACATTGTAAAAATATTGGATTTTCTGCAGGCCCAGTTGGATGGATGAAGTCCCTCACTATTGATGGTAGTGTAAAAAACTGTTCTTAGTGACCCCACTATTCAAGTGTTTTTTTCTTTAGAATTTGGTAGCTCTAGTCCTTCACTTCCCTAAGAGTCTTTGAAAGTCTCAGGAGAAAGACATTGCCTCTATTGTTGAAAGATTTCTTCCATAGGAAAGGGAGAACATTTACTTTTCTTCTGGAAGAAAGAACCCTTATAGTCTCATCCCACTGAGTAATTAAATGTGATAGAAGATGCTCCTAACTAATAAAAGAGAAAGCTATGAAATAGCTGGAGTAAAAGCTTGTTAAAATACCAGAAAGGCAATGCAGGAGATAGCTGGATGCAGTGGCTGAAAGCAGCAGAGGTGAGATAATTAGCCACATGTGCAAATCAGAAAGCCAGGAATGGTTCCCATTAGAGGCCGTATGGATGTAAATGACTTCATCTGCAGCTCTGCAATGAATGGCACAGCATCGCCGGGCCAAGCGCCAAAACCACATCCTGTGAGATGATCACAGACCTGAAATTCTGAGGGAGCTTCTTTCAGCTTGATGAGATGGGATTCTTCTAGAATGGCCATTTTGATGGGAAGAACTAAGGAGAGTCACTATGAGATGTACTTGGGAAGACTGAAAACTTGCCAAACCAGGAGCTTTAGTATTCTTGTGTGCATGGGGCTGGTGACCACCGGGCAAGAGCTAGAGCAGTAGGCGAGGAAGGTTCAACACAATCTGAATGCAGACATGCAGATCTAACCAGAACATCTTCATCAGTTTTCACATTCCTGGCATGTTCCTGCTTCAAAGCTTGGCACCTCTTTCTTCTGCCTGACAGGCATGACAAAAGATTTATTTAGGCTGCTTTTAATAAGAAATGCAATTCTATTGCTAATTATCCTAAGTTAATGTACATAGACAGACGCTGCATAAGGACATAGTTACAAAAGTGCCTTACGTCCAATGCCAACCGCAAATTTACCCACACTACAAATTGAAGCATTCCCATATCCCTTAAGATATAATGTTCTAGGATGACATAGAGTTCAGAAAAGAACATACTTAAAATTATATTTATTAAGGATACAAAATCACGATGTATATTTCAAATGGAGAGACACATCAGTCAAGTTCTGGCAGGGTCCAAACAGAGATTCTAGCCCACCTCCTGGTGGAATCGAGATACATCATCTTCCCAGCACACTGACATGTTCACCAACCAGGACATTCACCTGAGCCTCCGTATCAATCTAGCTGGAATTATATTACATAAGTTCAATAGACTCTTGGCCACAAGACTGAGTTCAGTCTCCAGCTTCTTTGAGAGACTGGGTTGGGATCAAATGGATTGAAGCCATAGTTCCTATGGTTGGTCTTTCTGTCATGGCTGACCCCCTTCTGAGTCATCTCATTATATAAACTCAGGTACAGTCTGAGAGGTTCACGAATAGCAGAGATTCCTATAATTCAGGAAATTATAATTAACTTCCCAGCATTCAAGAACAAAGACCAAAATTTTTCAAATTATACAGCAAGATACCCTGGGTCTTTGGCTAATGCTGCCCTATAGTAGAACAATCATATTTTCTTTAGCATCCAAATTTGTGTAGCATAACATATAGAGGAACAGCATCAGCATGAATATACATAACATTTGGAGAAGTCAGTATTGGTTCAAGATAGGAGGCTTAAAATTCAAATTCAATGGGTTTTTTACTATCAACATTAGAATCATAATTTTAGCAATAATATCACTGTTAGATCATATTAAAATGTAAAAAGCACAACATGAAAAATATTAGAGCATGTGCAATATGGAGCCCCATTCACTCATCATAATTAATTCAGCCCATCATTATATCATATAGTCACAATGTTTCTCATGTGAGTCCATGAAAGTTTGCAGTTATCTATTAGAGTTTAGAAGGTTCCAAAAGCAGAAAAGGTCTCAAGTCATAAGTGGTTTCACCTTTTTAGGCGTTTGGTATAACAGAACTAAGAAAAAGTATCGTCTCTCGTTCTGAGCCCATTATTTTTACGTTTCATAACTCATCTCATCATTCTTTTATATTTTTCTATTGTTAGAAAAATATAAAAGCAGCTGAGTTAGATAGAAATGATACAGACAGTCAGTGGAGGCCCTCAAAGGACCCAGTAAGGAAGACAAGATACCTTGCAACTGTGGGAAGGGCAAGCAATCCCACTGTGGACCAAACCTCAAGGCACAATATTAAACAAATGCAGCACATACCCCCCTAGGGACAGACATCAGGGATTGATATTCTAAATAGGTATCAATCACCTTGAAAAAGCCAGAAAAAGTCGAACTCAGTACCCTACAGGAAAAGCCCCTGTTCTGCTTTTGCATCTGCTTGCTATGTGGCTTGCTCCCCCATTTGATCCTCATTTAATCAATTCTACCTGAGCAATTACATTTGTAGTACTATTTTTGGACCATAGTTTTGTCCCACCTTATGTCCATCTTGCAAGTTCTCATGTTAGACCCACCTCACCTTATGGTTTTGCTCTATAAAAATCCCTAAAAATGCAGGTTCCTTGGGATTCCACTTGGGTTCCCTTCTGTCTGACAGAAGTGTTCTTTCCACCTATAAATATATTCTGATTTTAACCTTTGTTGTTCCTAAAAGTCATTCTTCAGTTTTAGAGAACATGAACTCATCCTAGGTATGTTTCAGGTTGGGAGTTTCATTCCCTTATATCACTATTCTTTCTTTTCTTCCTTATACCTAAAATTTCCTTGTCTTTCTTATTTTTT
>NW_004524721.1:4638410-4641520 GCF_000260255.1 Octodon degus
TAAAAATAAAATAGTAACACCTAAGGACCCTACAAACCATATTGTAAAACCATATTTATTCTTTGAATTTATTGTATATAAAATGTATCAAGAAATAGATAGTAAAATCAAGGTCTAATAATGCCAGAAATACATAAGACATTATTATCAGTAAAACATTCTGACTTTGATGAGAAATGCTAGTATCCTCATTTTTTATTTTAATTTTTTGTGATGTTGGGAATCCAATACAGGTTTTTGCATATTCTGGGCAAGTATTTTACCACTGAGCTACAGCTCCAGATTTGAGCCCTTTTTAAAACATGAACTAATGAATTCAACATATGTTTTCAAGTCAAAAGAGTTAAGAATGACGTGACTTGCTCATATCAACCCACTGAACTCTGGCCTTAACTGCTGCCTACAAAATTTTAAAAGGAAATTGACTGAGAAAATTATTTCCTAAGATTTCCTAAGTCATTCACTGACTGGTCATTTCTACAAAGAAAAGCGGAGCTCCTCAAGGCACAAGACTCTCCTTCCTTTTTCGCCTTTCCCACCATTCATCCCCTTGGACATCATAAGGGAGAAGGCCTGTGCTGCTTGTAGCTTTGCACACGCTCTCCCCATTATGTGAGTGAGAGAATAGCATCTCCTCTATAAAAGAAGCCTACATTTGCATCTTGTGGGTCTTCATATCAATATCTGGCTCAAATTTGGATTTATTAAACACATCAGCAATCTAATAAATGTGGCATTCTGCAATTATGCCAAATCAGCTCTTGCATCTGAAGGAAATGTGGTACTAATTCTTGAATATTTGGCTTTCTCAATTTTCTCCCAGGCTTTTTTTTTTAAGTTTTACTTGTGAATGTCTGTATTTCTTGGCTCTCTTAGTAGGATTCTTTCTCATATTTCACTTGTGCTTGATGCTGTCAAATAGTGTCTCTTTTTCTTAATAAATACAGTAGACAAACTTTGCAGTAACTTGAAATTTGATTAGGAATATTAGGTAGAGTAATATTAATCTCTTTCAACACTCAGACATTCCCTAAGATAATAAAATGCCAAATTTCTTTCAGAGCATGGTTTAGTTCTTCTGTACATCCTTTTGGGATTAGTAGCCTTATAAAAATATTCTAGGGAGATCCCTGGGGGTCAATGGCCTTTCTGAAAATTCTCAAAATGGTAAACTGTGAACTGGAAAGTGATGTCAGTTTTCTCTCAACTTTCCTTTCTGCTCTGCATTTAGAACAAAAAAAAAGCATGTCTTTCTTTGGTAGTCAAAAGATAACTGTCAGTAATGACAATGTGCGAGAGACTTCAGGGTTGTTCTTTTTCCTTGTGTGCTCTGAAGTAAAAATGATTACACTCTGACTTACCATTGATTAACTAAAATCATCCAACTATAGAGAAAGGGGAAAGTGCAGCCGGAAACCATAGCAACCTCTGCAAAATGGTTCCTGTAATGACACTCTTTCAAAATGACCAGGCTTCCAGGTGGGAAATCACTTCTAATTTTTGCCTGTGGTATTGGATCACCCACAGTGGCTGGCTGGGTTTATGTGTAAGAGCCATTTTGATTGTGTAAGGAGAGCTGGTACTTGCTGCTGAGACAGCCACAACAACAACAACAACAACAACAACAACCAACAACAACAACAAATTAGCTTTTGATGCACTGTCTGATGAAGAAGGAATTATCTATACTCACCTGACTGCCATGGGAATCTATGTGTATCTGCAACTGTTAATTGATCTCTTAATTTCACTTGATAAATGAGAATGTAGTCTCATTTCAGACTCCAAAGAGTCATTTCCATTTGTAGGACATGGATAGTTCTCCCATCAGGGACTTCCATCATTATCTAAGAATGAGAATATTGAAATTTGCAAGTAATGTTGCAGAATATTTTATAAGCACATTTATTTGATTGCCAACTTAAAATTCAATAAACCACAGATTACAATGCTAGAAATGGATGACTCGATAGCTGTGATACCAGCTAGAAACTATGGGTGAAGTAGAAGGCTTTCTGCCCTTATATCAGCAGATATCCCCATGCAGGATAATCTTCAGTACATGGCCCCATACTTGTAGCCATGAAACCAAAAGAATACCACAAAGATGCCAAAAGAATAAATCCTTGTTCTGGTACTTAAGAATTTGTTGATGTATATTGTAGATAACTATTAAGGTGAATATTGGAAGTAATTATAGATTGACTCAAATTCAAGCATTTGCTTATTTGGTTCCTCTATCCACACTTGCACTATGCTAATTAATCTTTATTTTATTACTTAGAAAAAAAGGCATATTCACTAATTCATTCATCTTTTAGAAAATCAAGCAAACAGGAAATACTGTATATCTAATGTGTGCTAAATACTTTGGAGGTCAATTGACATAAAAATTATTTTTCTCCAGGGAAGCTACCATCTAGAAATCTTCAGATTAAACAATCAATGGATATTTTAAAAGAATTTCTAGGGGAGAATTTGCTAACCATTGAAATGTCTCCAGACCCCTTCCTGGTTTTCACTGAGGCTTTTCTCTTTTTATAGATTGCTTAAGGCTTGCATATATGCTACTGTTTTTTAAGTGTCCCAGATAAAGATGAGGAGTATTCAGTGTGGTTTTTTTGCAGTCCTCTGTGTTGTTGCTTAGATCACAGGTATCAGCATACAGAATTAGTCAAAGTGAAAATTCTACACATTCACTGCTATTTTCAAAAAACTGATGGAAATTATTAGTATAATCATCATGCCATTTCTAATGTCTTATCAATTATTATTATACTCTAGTTAATTTTTTATTTTATTTATTTTTATGGTACTGTGGATTGAACTCAGGACCCTGGGCTTGCCAGGCAGGCTCTTATTCTACTGAACTATCTCCTCAGCTGTTAAAATATTTTTATTTATTTATTTTTATTTTTCAACAAATAATACACTGCATATATTCTTCTTAGTGGTTAATTGCTGTACAAAATGCAGACTTGAGATCCTATTTACAAACACCATTAGAACAAATCATTTTATTCATTAACAGAATGTAACTATATATCTATCCCAACCACTTTGAATACACAGATACAAAATGGACATTCATCTGTATACCCCATTTTTTC
>NW_004524721.1:4647150-4659181 GCF_000260255.1 Octodon degus
AAAATATTTTTTAAAAAAGTAAGAAAAAATACAAAGGCAAGAAAAAAATTAATATTTCTTGAAAGCAAGCTGTAATATTCAATTGTTTGTCTGATTTTGCATAACTATATCTATTAATCTGAGCAACCAATTTGATAATACAAATAGATGATAGAACAACCATTGTTAATTAGCTGTTCTTGTTTTGAAACTCTGTAACATGTGTATTGTTGTATGTTACCCTGTTTCTGTCTTTGCTTCTGCTATGTTTTTGCTTTTGTTTTGACTCTTCAAAATAAAATACAATCAAATTAAAAATAAAGTAAAAACATAAAACTCTCAGCTCAAAAGGACACGGCAATCTCCCATTAGGTCAGGCAATGGTCTCATGAGTTTTCTATAGGCAGCACTTAGATTAGAAAGACCTGGACCTCAGGCTATGATGAAACCAGGGAGCAGAGACAAGCAAACAGACCAGAGGCAGTAAGGCTTTCTCATGCCTTTAGGAAACTATGAATTTTTAATCTTTCTCACATACTTTTATTTATATAGAATTGTTTACATGTGTCTACCTGGCTTCAGACTTTTCTCCCTAAGTAGACTGGTCCTATCTTATACATATTTTTCTATGTTCATAGCACACAGGGTGCTTAATAAATAATGACTTACTTGGATGAATTATACTCTCATAATTTAAACGATGTAAATATATAAAACCTGAAACATAATCACTACAACCTAGTACTATAGAAAATTATGATGCATCCTCTTTTAAGAGTTTATTTTCTGCCTTAGATCTAAGCTGAGATTTAGTAATCATTTAAATCCACTTTGGGGTTATATAAAGCTATTTCTTGAAGTTAAATATAATGATGAATACGTAAGTTTGCATTTCACATCTACCTTTTAAACAACTCATTTAGCTTATCTCTCAGAAACAGGTTTGATTAATTTAAAATTTGTCCTTGGTTATTGACTTTTCAGAACAAAACCTGAAAGAGGCTTAGTGTATATATAAGATGTGTACTGATCAGAGGAAATAAAAACAAATTGTGAAGTCAGCAGAATCATGACTTTTTCCAAGGGCTTGACCTCTAATGTCATGTAATAAGGTCTAATTCATTACTAGTATTAGTTATTGTTTTAACAAAATTGGTAAAATTTCCAGGATGTTTATCAAGAGTGGACAATTATAAATTGTGAATGTTGTACCCCTGAAAGTCAAATATATCATGAGGCAAGAATTCATGTAGCAAGGCTGTGATTGCAAATTTCCATTGGCAGAGGCAATATCTCTGGGGGAAGGAGAAAGTGTTCAGCTAATGTTCATCAACTGGTAAGTCATGAGGGTCAAAGTTATAATAGACATGATTTTTCTTTCATAAGTAAAATTTGAGTACATTATTGAAGGCAAAAAGTCACAAAGTAAAAAATACTGCTCACTATCAATTTATACTAAAATTCAGCTAAATATAAACAGGATTTAGAAAGACATGATGAGTAATATATTATTTAAAATGTCTTTTGCATGCGTCCATTATCATCAAGCTAAAAATAGGTTGTTTTTACCTATCTTGTTTGTAGAATGCAAATAGCTGATACAGTAGTTGCTCTTCCCTTGAGCTTGTGGTTGTTGCCACAAGGAATTCTGAACAGCAAGTGCAGAATATTTAGTTCTGTTTACATGGTACACATGTTCACATGGTTGGACATTTCTTCCTTCACATGTGTTGCTCCAGCATTTGTCTTAAAGTCTAAAGGAGGCTTCCGGTGTTCTTGTTTAAAGCATTGATGAGAACTTTGTTTGGTTTCTGATCTTCGCTCCACTAGCTACTTCGTGCAATTGTGTAAGTTATTTAACCTCTGTAAGGTCAAGAACAACACTTTAGTTAACAGTTTTCAGTGTATGTTTTATTAATGTAATTAGATTGGTTAATTTTCCTATAGCCTGAAATCATAGAGAGATGGAATGGTGCAGGTATACAGGAGAGAAGGGTTTGTCTTCTGTTTGTTCACACCATGGACACTGGTATGTGGAAGTAGGTCTTAAAAATCAGTGTGTGCAGTATGACGATATGACCCAGAAACACCAAGTAAATTCAATAGACTTGACATACTAGCACTGAGAAAGAGAATTATATATTGTATATATATATATATATATATATATATATATATATTTGATATATAAAGATGAAGTTCCTATATCTAAAATATTACCAGTTTAAACATGTGAATAGTCACAATTCACTATGATAACAAAATGAATTAATTTAACAGTAAAGATAACAGGTGAAAAGTATATAATTTTCCCAAAGTATAGTAAATATATCAAATGTCGCTGAAATAATTTTAAAGCTTAAAGAAATTATAATACTGAACAGTTATTTGCTATTAGTCAAGCTTTTTACATTAATACTCATAAGGGATATAATTTTTTGGTTTTTATCTTTTTATTGTTAGAAAATACAATGAGTCAGTAAAGTACCATATGGTAACTCTCCTTTGAGTAATGCAAAAAACAGATAAAATGGAAAAAGAGTGGATGGAAGGACACAAAGATATGGAGCTTTGGCCAAGTGGGGAGGGACTTGGAGATCAAGGTGGAGGGGAATTAGGAAGATTTAAGATGTGGTAGGTACAGGCACCAGGATTTAACCCACAGTCAGTGGAGACATTACACATCAAAACATGGGCCAAGAATAATAAAAATAAGAATGAATATGGAAAAGAGGACTTAGAGATAGAGTAGGTTGGGGAAAGGGATTAAAGAAGAAAAAACAGGCTAGCAAGATGGCTCAGTGGACTAAGGCACCTGCTTGGGCAGGCTTGGACAAGCGAAGGGTCCTTGATTCAATCTGCAGCACCACGTGCACACCAGCCTCGCCCCAGGGCTTGCTGAGACAGCTAGAGTCTGGGGCATAGTGGCGCACACCTGTAACCCCAGCACTGGGGAGGCTGAAAGCAGGAGGATCACCATGAGTCTGAGCTGCATAGTGAGGCCCTGCAACAACCAAATACATTAAAAGAAAGAAAGAAAGAAAAAAGAAAGAAACTGTTATATATCTGCACCTACTTCTCATAATGAATGTGCGCTTCATGTATGGCAAACCTGTACTAATTTTTTAATAATTAAATTAGTAATGTCTCTTTTTAATAATGTTTCCTACCCTGGCCCTTGGCTTGTGCATGCCAGTGACACCTGGGAAAGATGAGGGGCTATCTGCTTTCCAAATTTGCTTTTAAGTAAAAACTTTTTTTGAATGTGTTTGGCACAGGGTCTCACTAAACAGCTGGAACTAAAGTGATCCTCCTGTCTTCAGCCTCCCAAGCACTAGGATTATGGGCATGAACCCCCACCCCTCAACTCGATGGTTGGTGTGACATGTGGTGCCGGCTATTGAACTCCAGTCCCTGTGCTTATATAAGCAGATGCTTAGCCTGTTAAGATATCTCCATGGCCCTAAGTAAATTCTTATGAGAAGACAGTAGCTTTTCTGGGACTCAAGAATAAGCCAGTAAGAACTGAGTGGAAATGGCCATTAAGTGACAGAAAATCACCTTTTTCCTTGAACATAAGATATTCTTAGTAGTCTAACTGTGGGGCCTTAATTTAGTCCCTCTTGGGAAGGATTGTTCTGTGAAACTCGTGACTTATTGTGCAATGAAATCTGTGGCTGACACATGCTGCTAAGCCTTGGGACATGGGCAAGTATATTAGTGTGCTGGGGAAGTGACTCAGGCTCCTTCTAGAGTCCTGCCTCCTCTGTCACGATAAGGACACTGAGTCTCTGTGCAGCTGGTTCATCTGAAGACAACCTTGGGGCAGTGAAGAGCAAATAGAACTCAGGGGAGGGGAATCTGAGCCCTCATCTGACTCCCACACACATGACCTAAGGGTGGGGGAAACAACTCCTCTCTCCAAATCTCATTTCCTCAACTCTGAAATGATTAAACTGGAGTGGCCTTCATTGTTTCCTTCCCACAGCAGATATTATACGACATGAGTATCTTTTTTCTGTCTTATCTCATTCTCCAGAGGCACTACAGCTGAGGTTGGGCCATTGAGAGGTCAGAGCATCTGGGTACCTACACTTCCTCATTTTGAATGGACAGTTCTGGCTGTGGTCACATCTGCAGTTGTTCCCCCACTTGTTGTGGAGGGGTGTCTGTAGCCAGGGTCGGTGTAGTCAGATCCAATACTGGGTTAACAAAGAAAGCACCTGCACAGCTTTGCTAAACAACAGGCTCCCTTGAAGCTTTGTTTGTGTTTCAGCTGTAGGACAATAGTGATTGCCTCACAAGGTGGATCCAGAGAGGGACAATCAATATACTTATTCTGCTGTTTAGTGCCGCCCTGAGAAAGGGGCTGGGAAGTTGATTGCACCCATTAAGAATGCCCTGAGAAGGGATGAAGGCAGATGTGCAAAATGAACAGGACCTTAATTTTAAAGCGGGTTCCAGTTTCAATGCCGTCAGGGCTCTATCCTTCATAAATAGAGCAGCCCCATTGAGAGAACACCAGAACCCAGCCTGGCTGACATTTATCATTTCCACAGAATTAAAAAGACTTTCACTTGATGAACAGGAAGAGTGGGTCCCAATTACCTCCTTCTGTAGAACAAGCTTGCCTCCCATCTGTACTTATTAATTTACAGATTTCAGGTTCACTTGGCAATCTGAGCAGCCATTTCTCTTCCTCCACCCCACACTGAGCCAACAGCTGAAGGCACTTGGCATGCACTTGTGTGCCAGTCTGAGACACAAGTGCATGGCCTCTGTGTCTACATTATTCTTGCCCCCTCTGTTTTCTGAGTCAATCAGGAGCTTCAGTTTTACTGGTCTTTTTGTACAGATCCAGCTCATCTTCCTTATTTTCAATTTCAATTTTTGTTGCCTTAATAACAGAGTTTTTTCCTTTCCCTCCTTGCCCACTGGGCCCTGCATGGCCACTTCTTACAAATTAGGAGGATGAAGTATACACATACAGCGATATGAAAGGAAAAATCCTCACAGTACAAAAAGTCAGTACTTTAGGGCTGCACATAATTTTATTTTCTCCTTTATCAGTCCACCAACATGGAAACAAAGGCAATGTGAAAGCTTTATAATTTCACTGAAAGGTTCCTCTGCAATGTGCCAAGCCCGGGGGAGAAAAAGGAAGATCTGCACTCAAAGCCATGCACCCTTGACCGCAGCACGCCCACCCCCGTTACTCAGTGTCAAAGATGAGATTTTATGATAGATTTTTCTTCCTAAAATCACATACTGAAATTGGGAAACCTCATAAAGAGCTCATTGGATTTTCCGATTTTTTTGTTTTCCTTTTCAATCAGCTTCATGCTGATGATGGGAAAGGGAAAATAAACATCCAAATCAGTCTTTGTTTTCCTGAGAGTACAGAGTTTGCTGCTTTTAAGTAGAGCTTTCTGTAGAGCAACATTCTTGAAATGTGAGTCAAGAGTGGGAGTGAAGGGGCCAGGGAGATGGCTCAGTAGAATAAGTGCTTGCCTGGCAAATGCAAGGGCTTGAGTTCAATCCCCGGTTCCATGTGGGAGTGAGGCAAATGCCATGGGTTCCGAATGATAGGAAGCAAAGACTAATGCTGGGATGCCTCCATACTCACAGCCATCACACTCGAGTTAATATTGAGTTGAGAAATAAATCTGTCAGGAGTTTTTCCTAGTGAATAATATTGAATCGAGAGCTATAAATGGTGAGCACAGGTAATGTACAGTCATTAGTAGTACTTTACCTACTAAGAGTTAAAAGACTTCTGTCCTCAAAAAGTGGGATCCAAGCTGTAAGAGATGGACTCTAACCCATCAATTGGGGTATCATGTTATATCTTCAAAAATTGTACAATCAATAATTTTCTTCTGCCAGGGATAATTTGATTTTTTTCTTAATTTCTATATCAGCAGAGGAACAGCAAAACAAGAATTATACTGCTTATGGACTATGACTTACTCTTCATTCTTTCCCAGTAGGTTTAGATAGCAGTCAGATACCAGACTGGAAAGCTGAGTTCTGGAAGCCTGAAATAATTACAGGACAAAATACTGGTCCTGTCAGAGGCACTGAGCAAGACTCAAGCATCAGAAGTCTAGCCAGGTATTTCATTTATTCAGTTAACAGCAATGTACACAGTGGCTATTATGTACCACATAATTTAGCACAGAGCTGAGACAAGTTGGAAACACAGAGTTCTAGGTGAAGCAGAGGCTGTACATTCTAAAAGTAGGAGACCAGCAATTGACGATAAACATGACAGTAGAGCAAATACAATCTAGTATTTTGGAAGCCAAGAATTTCTGTAAGAAAAAAATATGGTAGAGCAATAGGGGTCAAAACGTCAAGTTTCAAAGATGTGGTCTAGATCTCATGGGCTGTTGTAAGAAACTTAATTTTACTATGAGTAAGATGGGAGCCGCTGGAATTTTGAGTTATTTATGTAGTGAATCAATGTTTCATCCGTCAATTGACAGGACTGCTCAGGTGATTACTTTATGGTGCAGGTCAACAGGCCAGTGTTGCTGCCTATACAGAATGTATGTATGATTTTTTGTGTGAAAAATTTTAGATTTATTTTTGTTTTTTAAGATGACAAAATAAAATATGAAAGAAGTATTAACAATTTCTAATTTTGATAGCAGAAATAATGGCACTTACTATGTTATTGTACTTCTGTATTTTCAGAGTTCGCAATATAAATATAAACCTTTCTTCAAATTTCAGCTCGCTACATATTTTTTTCTAGTTTTTATTTTCCACATCAAAATAATGGCTCCACCTGATTGTTTTATTATTATGATGAGTAGCCAGAGATACTCATGGGGGCCAAGAAATGGGAATGAAGAAGGCTTCTAGTACATGGACAACACCCTAATTATAAGTCAGGAATATCATCAACACCAAAGGTGGTAAAACAGCAGTTTATATAGGAGATGGTCCAGTTTCTGAAGATAGCAGGTACTTTCCAGGAAGTAAGAATAAAGTTTATCTAATCATACGGTCATAGTTATGGGGTCATTATAGCATTTGTCATGAACAGCATTTATCAGAAAAAGCAATCCTGGGCAACAATGGCAAGGCAGAAGGCATCACAATTCCTACTTGAAATTTTACTACAAAGCTACCATGACAACATCAGCATGGTGCTTACAAACAAATAAAAAACCAAAGATACAGACTTAAGGATCAATGGGACATAATAGTGATTTTAAAAAGCAGGGCATCTCTTGAAAAAAAGATTTAAAGATTTAAAGAGTTGGGAGTCTCTTTGGTGGTTAGGGAGTGTCACATGCAGTGGAATGAGTGCCGGCGGCTCCCCTGTAGTCAGCAGCACACTCTGCTGTGGGGACGGTCCAACTGCTCGGTCCTCAGGAGTGAGCTAGTTCTGCGCAGCAACAATCCTGAAAAATACCAGTCACATTAAATTCTGAATGGGAAGCTCACTGAGGACATGCTATTTGTGTAAGATAAAGTAAAAGATATAATAGTGATAAACAAAGAAAGAGCTAATAATTACAACTTAGTTTTTCATTTCAAATGACACATAAAAAATACATATTTATGGGTTAAGGTCTGGGGTTTCTAGACATGTATTAAAATATATAATGTCCTACTAGACAAGCACGAGGCCACAAGTTTGATCTCCAGTACAAAAAAAAACTATAAAGTTTAAATCAAGATAATTAGAATATGTTTTGCCTTAAACTTCAAGCACTAGTTTTTTCTTTGTGTTGGGGACATTCAAAACCTTTTTTCTAGCTATTTTGAAACATGCAATACATTATTGCTAACAATCACCTTCCTGTGTGCTAGAACCTTAGAATTTATTCTTCCTGTCTACATGTACTTAATTGTATGTAGATCTTTGCCTTCCTTTCTATTAGGATGGTGTTTTGATCACATCTTTGTTGCTCTAACCAAATATCTAAAAAAAAAAAATCTTAAGAGAAGAATGATTCATTTTGGCTCACAGTTGTAGATGTCTTGGGCCATGGTTAGCTGGCTTCACTTCTCTAAAGCCTGTGGTGAGGTTGACCCACCATGGTGTGTGGTAGAGAAAAGCTGTTCATTGCAAAGTAGCCATGATGCAGAGAAAAAGAGAAAGAGCCAAACAGAGTCCCCGGGAACATGAGGTACTCTTCAAAGACACACCACCAGGACTAGGACTCTCCCCCTAGCCCCCACCTCCCAACAGCCCATTCAGCTAATGAACTAATCCACTGATGAAGTTGGCACCTTCGTGACTGAAACAGCTCTCTATGTCCCTCCTCAAAACACTGTTGTACTGGAATGCAAGCTCTTAATGTTGTTATTCTTCGGAGGACACTTCATATTTGAATCATAATACATGGCAGGTGACAAGGAGCCTGCTATTACCCCAAACACATTGCATGCTATATGTAAAACCACCTTTGGTTATTTCTAAGTGGGCTTTTCAGTTGTTAAATCACCATTGCTAACAGTTTTATCCTCACAGCTTTATGTTCATTATCTATGCCAGTGTCATAGCAATTCTAAAACTTAGATACTATTTTACCTCCTTTTTCATATGCTAGGAAACTCATTTTGTGGCCATTTGCACAGCTATAGCATGGCTTGGCAGCCTTGGAGCTCCTATAATTTGGTCCAACAGTGAGACACTTAGCTACCATAATTTACTCTATTTGACTATAAATTCTAGGCACATACCTGTACTTGGTGCAGTTTCTGTAACTGCTTTAAAAAATAGAATGTAGGTCAGGTCTATTTTTTGCCCAATATTTTGTGAAGGCAAAATATTCTCAAAATTTAAATAACCACTATTCACTCTTAAGATGGCAGAGTGGCTCGTAATTTTCTCTGGTACTAAATGACCTAGGTGACACTAGACCATGTATGAACTATAAGGATAAAGCAAAATAGGGGCTGGGCATGTAGCGCAGTAGTACATCAATTGTTTAGCATGTACTGAACTTTGGGTTTGATTGCCAGCAGCACACACACACACACACACACACACACACACACACACGATAAAATATTTTGCAAGCTCCACCAGGTGAGTTTCGTCTTCTTTGTTGAAGTCTGAAACCTGCCAGCTTCCTTTGACCTGATTTGCTCATGGCCCTCAAAATGTGGCAGCCAGAATCCTGCTAATGGTGGGGTCGGGAAAAGTCCATTTTCAAAAACCCATATTACCCAGATGGAACTGAGAAATCTGTCACTGGCCTCCAAATATCAACAGTGTGTAATTAGCAGCTGCTAAAATAATAGAAGTCAATTGAACAAAAATATGGTATGCTTGGCATTCATTTATTAAATACCTTGTTTCCAAACAGTGCTTTTCACAGTGGCTGAGATGCCCTC
Source organism: Octodon degus (assembly GCF_000260255.1). Lineage (NCBI taxonomy): Eukaryota > Metazoa > Chordata > Mammalia > Rodentia > Octodontidae > Octodon > Octodon degus. The sequence continues at coordinate 4,656,490 of NW_004524721.1, forward strand.
TTAGGGACATTTCAGCACCCACCCCTGGACAAAGGGAATTGATAGACTTCTTTTCTTTTATTTTATTTTTTAAAAAAACCTTCTAAAGAGACCTTTTGGTACATCCAACAGGCAAGCACAGACAGAACTATTTTACATCTGCGTGATGAAACAATGTATTTATCAAAAGCAGCCTTTAGGTAGGTTGCCATTATCAAAGACGTCAGCAGCCTGTCTCCCTGGGAGACAGCGAAACCACGCATTTATCTAAATTATCTCGGTAATATGACAGAGTGATTGCTCACTAATGGTCAGTAACAGTTTTCTTTGTCATTTTCCTAGTCATTACCTCCTCAGAATGAACTGCAGAAATAAACTGCTTGGAGTCCGTGACTGGAATGCCAAGTGCCACTCTGTGTTTGTGGCTGACTCTCTCTGATGAAGGGCCTGGGCGCACACAGTTCCGACATTTCCATTTTGTGAAAAGCAACACTCTGCCTTAGGAAGTCTGATGGACACAGAGATACTTACCATGCAAATAAAACATGCAGTTAGCATTCCCCCTGGTTGGGAATTCTGTCAGATGCTCCGAAAGGGCTGGCGTAGGTGGGTGTCAGCTCCGTGTCAGCTGTGCCGCAGGTTTTTCCTGTTCAGACTGTCCTCTTTTGAAGGTACCAGTGACACACTACAACCAAGCGCCCTTGATAGCAGACTCCATGAATATTTGGCTGGGGCAGCGTGAGTATCCAACCCTCCTCTCCTTTTCTGGGCAGGGGGTTGTGCTTTTCTAACTGACAAAAGCGAAACAGTGCTTTAAACTTTAAAAAAGCCCAATCCCAAGAGAGAAAAATAAGAAAACAAAACAACCTCTCCCAACAGACAGAGCTGAGGAATTTTTTTTTTAAAAGAAGATTTAAAAATGTAAATGCAGTTCCCTGCGATGAGCAGTCCATGTAATAGTGCCAAACAATTAAACACCTTTTATTGAAAGGATCAGAGTGGCAGTTACAGTTGCCACAACTGGTAGGACAAGCTGCCTCCCCTGTGCTGCCCTCCTGGGTGGAATTATCACCCTATGAAAGACGAGACAGAGTGAATGCAGACACAGGGCAAAAAATGTGGAGGCTTGTAACTGCGTGTGCCTCGTGTGCACAAGGGGGGTGAACAACTGTGCAGTCTCTTGCAACGCAGGGTCAGCTCAGCCATGCTCTTTCTCAGCTGTTTGGATTATTTGTTGTTCCCTTCCTAATATTTCAGCACCTCCAAGGTAGAAACTGTCTATCCCTTTACCTATGTGTCCAATACTTGACACATAACAGGATCTTAGTGAATATGTGCTGAGTGGTATGAATATAGGTGGTCTTTTTTTACATTCTAGCACCTGTCCTATGCTTTAAAAAAATAAGCAATTTTTAAAAAACTGCCTTTCTCACACAATACTACTTTAAGTCCTAAGACATGGACTGTATTAATGTTACTAACCCATCTTTTGTCTGGTAGTTGCTCTCTGAAAGGTAGCTGGCCGGGTGGACAGCCACCTCATGAACTGCAGCGGTGCAAGGCGGGAAAGGATCATGGCACCAAAGCGTCAGCCGGCAGCAAGAGGCAGACTTCATGCTGCCCATTCCAAATGGCTTTTCCCTACCTGATAGCCTCCTGTGTGTCTGCTGTCCCTTGATTTGAATTTGAATGTGGTGGTGAAGTTGCTATGTCCCTCCGCCTCTGAGTTTATGACCTTGCTCTGAGAAGTGGCAGGAACTGCCTCCAGGAGAGAGAGTGGCTGAGAATAAGGCACACAGCAATGCACCAGTCACTAAGCTCACAGCCACAATGCAAATGGAAAGGTTGATGCCTTGAAGATCAGAAGCCCCAAATGTAACAAAAAACAGTTTAAGCACCGACATGAGGCTTGGTGGCATTGCTGTACTATCATTTCATAAACAAAGCCTAGTGCTCAAAAGTGAACAGTGAGCCTCCAAAAACAGGTTCAATTATGTTTAGGCCATATATTTAAGAAGTCAGATAAATACTGAATATGTTTTAGAAGGAATTTCACCCCAAAATAGTATATCTGAAAATTTTTCTCTTAGAGGAGTAAAAGTTCATCCTCTGGAAATTTGCTTTTTTGACTCTTTTCCTACCCATGTAAAATGAACTGAGGTATTTATCATACCAACAGGCTACTGTCACCTAGTCAGTAAAGAAATTCACTTCTAGGTACAAACAGTTTTGAGGAGGATTTTATATTCCTATGAAAGAAAAATGGGTAGGGACCATTACATATACTCAGGAGGAACTGAACTGTACTTAAATATGGTGAAAGGCATGCAGAATCTTAGTTTGTAGTCAATAGGATACTCATATATGATAGTGACTTTTGATACCAATCTATTTTTAGACTAAACCTATAAACATCTTGAAGTAAATTCAACTAAAGAAATTTTTCTTTATCTTAAAATAGAATATCTAGAAAAGACTGAGATTGTGAAAACATGAAACCATATTATAAAGGGAAGTTTAACTAAAAGAAGCTTCTAGTTTAGCTAAAAGAAGGTACATCTAAATGCTTTGACTTTGGAAGAACTATCATGCAAATGATGGGAAAAGCCTTTATTTATTTATTTTTTTTTCTTATCTGAGTACAAGCAGGGTCAATAAGTTTAACAGATTGTAGAGGGGCAGACAAACACATCTGTGTGTGTGTGTGTGTGTG
>NW_004524721.1:4659281-4660623 GCF_000260255.1 Octodon degus
AGAGAGAGAGACAGAGAGAGAGACAGAGGGGGAGCAGAAATGCAAGAGGGAGGGGGGAGAGAGACAAAACTGAAAGATAAAAAGAGAAGAAAGATTGAAAAAAATTCACATTTTCTATAATTCTTTCCACTAGAGAGATATAATTCTAGATGATATTTGAGGTCTTTTTAAAATCTAGATTCTGCAATTACAGGTTTAAATGTGTATTTTGCTTAGAAGGGAGTGAATGACTAGCAGAAATAATGACTCAGCTCCAAATGGAATCACAGTCCACAGTGGTTTTGTTGTCATAGCTATTCAAGCTCCAGCTTCTTAAAAACAAAAAGCCCAGTGGCATCACAGACAACAAATCTCCTTGAGTGTCCTTCAATCAAGCAGCAGCAGGACCCTGTGCTACAGCACAGACAAGCCTGGCAGTTTCTGTGGAACCTAATGCAGTTAGGTACTTGGCCCACTACTGCCCATACAAACTCATTCCAACTGGAAAGACAATGTGGATCTTGTGAACGGAGGGTTCACATCACCCTCCGTGCACCCTGACTGCCTTTCTAGATTCCACTGCACTTTCGTCTGCAGCTGCCCCTGAGCAAACAGCTTGGTTTAAACGTCTGCTTGTTGTGAAGAGACACGTACTGTAGGATTTTATCTGAGAGTGATTTAACCAGCTAGAAGAATGAGAGCAGAAATGGATGGGTTATTCTGGAAAATAAATCATGGCCTGGAGATTAGAGCTAGGGGAGGGCCTCCCTTATGAAATAATCCCAGTATTCAAGGGATCCAACGTGCATAGGCAATGCTAATTTATTTCTGGAAAAGGTACTGACTTGTCACCAGGCCATGTGGCATGCCTGTAATTGCCCACAATCTTCTTGCTCCTAGTCCACTCACTCCCAGGAAACATTGAAATTATTTGTCTTAAACATTTTAAAGTCAGAAACCATTAGATGTTGAAATAGATCCCATGAGGGCTGGCAGTATAGCTAAGCGGACTAAGAGCTTCCTTAGGTAAGTGCAGGGGCCAGGATTCGATCCCTGCCTCCATATGCCAGGCCAGACCCGCCCCCGGGTGCGCTGAGCCAGGGATAGAATTGGGGCATGGTGGCACCTGCCTGTAATCTCAGCACTTGGGAGGCAGAAATCAGGAGGATGACTACGAGTCGGGGCTGTGTAGTGAGAAAGAAAGAAATAGATCCACATATACAGACATGCAGGCCTCATTTATCTATGTATTATTATTTAAAGCAGAGAATCAGCAGAATGTCATTATTATAGAATCGTCTTTAAAACATCCACCAGCCACATTAGATGGCCTTCCTAGTGTCCATTTTTCTTCTTCTCCCTC
>NW_004524721.1:4662376-4663367 GCF_000260255.1 Octodon degus
ATAGGAATTCAACATTGATTGTTATATTACATATTGCTGTCTTCAAGTTATTTGTTCAGATTACCAGATGTAAGCATGCAACATTGGTCAAAAATTAGTCAAAAAAATTAAGAAGAAAAAAGAAAATTAAAGCATTAACTATTCCCTTTATAGACCAGTAAAAATCAGCAGTTCAGTTATCCAAGCTATCCTGTGTATGTACATGCATATTATTTCCCTTCTGTTTTTCTTTTCTCCTTTTCCTCATCCCAGTTGTGACTCCCTTTGAATGCTTTCCCGGTCATAGTACCTATTGTAGCTTCCTCTCAATAACTCATTTTAAAAATAACAAGCAACTTTTACAAGTGAACCATTACAAAAGCTTTGCACTCTTTGCAAGTGGCTCAGAAAAGTACACTTATGGTCTTATATGCATTTATTAAAGAAAATGGAAGACAATTAATTATAAATTACTTCAACAGTAAACTTATAAACTCAAATAGGACCTTGGCAAACCTGCGTAAATCAAAAGCAATAAAGCAAAAGTAGAACTTCATCAAGAAAAACAGAAAGGGAAGCAAAAATCCAATCTTATCTCCACATCTTGTTTGAAACTAAACCTGGAGTACTTAGGGAGGAAGTACTAGTTTTCCAACTTACATGGTGAGTGCATTTTAAGGTAGTCAGTCAGTGAGGCTGTGCTACGTGCAGGAGGAGGATGTACTACTCCTGAGCAAGCAGTTGATTTTTTTATAAAGTGTTTGAATGGGAAATGAAATTTCTAAATTGTAAGAATGTGATGCCGAAGCTGTTTAATGGAAAGATAAAACACAGCTGTAAAACTGGCCTCTGTAAGTCCTTCTGTACCTGGCCTTCCACAGGACAGACACTTGCCCAACAAAGCCCACAGCCACCTCCTCCTTCAGTGTAATGCTCCTGCCTTCAGCAGTGTCTGCCAGCTGTTAGGTATTCACGTGCATTGGCAGCAACCTCGATTCCCACAACTGACACA